>NW_019730013.1:0-1554 GCF_002891405.2 Cryptotermes secundus | reverse complement strand
ATTTCATAGACCTAGAACCTAAAGAAAACAATCGGAGCATATATGGTATTAAATACTTATGCAATATTAAAATAACAGTCGAAGCCTCAAGAAAGAAAAACGAGATTGTACAGTTGAATTGAACTGAATTGAATTGAATTGCTCCAGATGTCAGTGCTACAGGCATACAAAAACATATTGCGCAATATCATATACTTGTGTTAAATGTGAAGGCAAACACAACACAACCTTATGTAAAAAGAATCCAAATACTTTAGGAAATCAACAACAATAACCAGTTTCCTCCTTTAGACCATAATCAACATCCAGTCCCAACTACAGCAAATCAACAGACTCCCTATTCCAAAATACACAAACCTTGCAGTCACCCAACATATCAGAGCAGCTCTCAGCCTTCTTAAATGAATTCAAAGCTATGTTCAACTGACTAAGCATTCAAAACAGCATGGCATTAAACATGCTAAGCACTGTTACAAACAAATCGTCCAACAATGGACAATTTGCTATGAATTTTACTCCGGAATGCATGCGGGCTGTCAAACCACAAACTAGAACTGCAAAACTTTCTACAAATACACAAAATAGATATTGCATTAATATCAGAGGTCCACTTCACTACTAGAACAATGTTTAAAATACCATACATAATCATCATCAACATCAACAGTTGCTGACTTCTCTACTGAAGACACCTAATTAGAACAAATTTACTTATTACACCATATTATTGAGAGTAGAATGTAAATATGCTGTTAATGAAATTAAAAAATTGATTAGTGAAAGTTCATTATTGTGTTACCCTTTTATGTCTGGAAGTATACCAGTGCATGTCAGCAGGCGTACAGGGTGCAGTGTCAACTTATACACAACAGAGTACTGACATGAATTCTGATTGGCAGATGTGTATGCTTTATTTGTGTGCTGCCTGCTCTTGACAGTCATGGAGACACATCGTTGAGGAAATTATTGTTCCAGATCATGCAGATGTTGCTGGTGTGCTGACTTGAGGAAGGTGTACACACTAGACCACACACTTGCAGTTCATCTACTGCACACCAGCTGCAAGGGTTTTTAATTCAGGTGCCTTGAGTTCAGTGATCATTTCACTCTTCCCCCAGTGCACCAACAATGTGGAGCCCCATGTGAGAGGTGCTGTTCCATTTCTGTTCTATTTCAAGTTTTTAGTTTGTAACATGAATTTTAGGAGTATTCATTATTTTGCACATAACATCACCATCCATAGCTTTGTCATCACCTGATATATGTTTCGTTCCACAGCATACTAACTGTGAGTGTGTTAATTCTTTCTGTCACAATGACGCGCACTTGTATTATTTTGAAAGAACTTAACATGGATACAGACTCCTTCATCTCATGAGAAATTCTTTCCCAAGCCAAATATATTTTGTCCTGCCTAGAATAGTGACGTTTGTCATATATACCATGATCTTGCTCCATTAACTGTACAAAAACAAAATTTGCAGCTTCATTAACCTTTTATGCCACCTAAACAAACAAATGAATCACAAGAGCGCGGAAATCAGAGTTGCGTTG
>NW_019730012.1:0-823 GCF_002891405.2 Cryptotermes secundus | reverse complement strand
AGCTTTCCGTTGAAGTTTGCTACATATGCGTTGCCGGTTAGGCAGGTTTTTTGTTGTTATCTTGCCAATTTGCGTTCTTTGCTTCCAGCTTTGCTTTGCTAGCTTGCTAGATTTGCGTGGATAGCTTGCTCGCTTTGCGTTGCTACCTTGCTAGCTTTCCGTTGCTAGCTTGATATCTTTGCGTTGCTAGCTTGCTAGTTTTGCGTTGCTAGCTTTGCGTTGCTTGCTAGCTTTGCGTTGTTTGCTTGTTGGCTTTGCTTTTTCTTGCTTGCTAGTTTTGCGTTGCTAGCTTGCAGGATTGCTAGATTTGCGTTGCTAGCTCCTTAGCTTTGCGTTTCTCTCTTGCTAGCATTGCTTTGCAACTTGTTAGCTTTGCGTTGCTAGTTTGGTAGTTTTGCTTTGCTAGGTTGTTAGCTTTGCGTTGCAATCTTGCTTGCTTTGCGTTGCTAGCTAGCTGGTTCTGCGTTGCTAGCTAGTTAGGTTTGCGTTGCTATCTTGCTTGATTGCGTTGANAGCTAGCTGGTTTTGCGTTGCTAGCTAGTTAGCTTTGCGTTGCTATCTTGCTTGATTGCGTTGCTAGCTTCCTAGTTTTGCGTTGCTAGCCCTGCATCTTTGTGTTGCTCTCTATCCAGTTAGCGTTGCTAGCTTGCTAGCTTTGCGTTGCTAGCTTGCTAGCTTTGCGTTGTTAGCTTTCTAATTTTTGCTTTGTTAGCATGGTAACTTTGCGTTGCTATCTTGCTAGCTTTGCGTTGTTAGCTTGCAAGTTTGCGTTGCTAGCTTCCCAGGTTTGCGTTACTTGCTAGCTTTGCGTTCAAGCTTGCTA
>NW_019730011.1:3721-5445 GCF_002891405.2 Cryptotermes secundus | reverse complement strand
GGTGGGAAACAAAAATAGGTAATGCTGAAGACACACCTCAGGGTATATGGCCAACTGCGAAATCCCTCTTAGAGAGGGATGGACCAAGGGCACCAACTGCTATTCATGGTGCTGCAGGCCTTAATTTTCACCCATTTGAAAAAGCCAATGCAATTGCTGATTGTTTGGAAAATCAGTTCACGCCACACAATCTGTGCGACGATACCCATGAACGGCGAGTGGAGGCTAGAGTTCAAGCTCTGCTCGAAACCGTAGATGACAAGCCCCCTCATAGGATCAGACCATGTGACATACAAAAATTGATAAATTCCTTGAAATTGAGAAAGGCCTGTGGAATTGATGGCATTCCAAATGAATGCCTGAGGCAACTTCAAAGGTGACCATTGGTTCACGTAACTCATTTATTTAAGCACTGTATTCAGCTCTCTCATTTTCCAAATACTTGGAAGGAAGCAAAAGTAATAACTTTACCTAAAGCCGGTAAAGACCCAAAATTCCCGCAAAATCTACGTCAGATCAGCCTCCTGTCCACGACAGGAAAACTATTCAAAAAAGTAATTTTGAAGTTACTACAAAAACATATTGAAGAAAGAAGCTTGCTCAACGCAAGCCAGTTTGGTTTGCATGCATGTCACGGCACGACATTGCAATGTATGAGGCTAGTGGACCATGTGACCCTTAATTTAAAGAATAAAATGTCTACGGGTGCGGTGTTCTTGGACATCGATAAAGCCTTTGATACCACATGGCATTCAGGCTTGCTGTATAAGTTATCAAAATTGGAATTCTTGAACAGTTTGACCAAACTTATTGGGTCCTTTCTTTCTCAGCGTAAATTCAGGGTTTCGGTTGAAGGCCAAATGTCAACCCCAAGGGAAATGCAAGCAGGGGTGCCACAAGGCTGTCCTCTCCCCTACCCTTTTCAATTTGTACATAAATGATGACCCCCAAACACATGGTGTTCACATGGCACTCTTTGCGGACGACACCTGTCTGTATGCGACAGATCGTAAGGAGGGTTTTATTGTTAGAAAACTCCAGCGCAGTCTCAGCTCAATGGAGACCTGGTGTGAGCACACTGGAATATTAAAATTAATGAAGATAAAACTCAGGGGGTCTACTTCTCCTGTAGTTGTCAACCGCCTGAGTCTTGTCTCACTTTAACCTTTAACGACCGAAAGTCCGGTATACCGGACGGTACCTGTGACCTCGAAGATGCCGAAAGTCCAGTATACTGGACGCAAGACATGTGCTCACTTTAGAAGTGCTGACGGTTAGACCTTGAGTTTGAAACCAAAACAAACCCACGCAAGTTCAAGTCAGAGGTCCAGTTGTTGGCTCTGAACAATAAAACCCTTCATCATGGCACTGGGTTCGATTTCGTTTACATGTAGGTAAGACTGTTTGTGACTTGGTCAGCCAAACAGAGTGGAAGCTTCTTCACAGAAAAGCTGACCCAACAATCCTCTGTGCGGGCAGATCACTGCTTCTGTAGCTCTCAAGGAAGTGTGTCGTGTTTAGTGAGTGTCTGAATTATCAGCTTGTGAGTCAGTGGCGGACTGTGCTTTCAGGGTTACTTTTTTGTTTTGTACTGAAGTCAGTGGAGTCAGGAAGTCAGTGTCAGACTGTCACAAAATTACGTTGTGAATAAAAGGCATCCTCATCACTGTGACTTTCGGTATCAGTGTATCCGAACAATCAGCAAACCCCCCCCCCCAACATGC
>NW_019730011.1:0-3455 GCF_002891405.2 Cryptotermes secundus | reverse complement strand
TTGAATTTCATGACATAACAATCACAGTTAATTTTTATTTGTAAAAATTGCCATAGGTATATTGTAGGAAATTTCATTCTCTTTCAGGCGGTTTTTAGTTCGTATTTCTAAGCTGCATAGAACGGAAAATATGTAGTTTTTTTCTGAAAGTCTACAATATTAAAAGGGCAACGTCAATTTAACTCTGGCAGCAGCGCAGTCGTGGGGGTTTAAATGCCGACTCTTAAAGGTTAAATGGACGAAATGTTCCATTTGTAAATAGTGCAAAATATCTAGGTGTAATCTTCGATAAGAGATATACATGGAGACTGCACATAGAAATGATTGAAGCCAGGGCCTTCAGAACATTCATTAGGGTATATTCCCTATTCAAAAGTGAGTGATTGAGCGCTAACATTAAAATGACCTTCCACAAAGCTCTCATTAGATTCGTAATGACTTATGCTAGTCCCGCCTGGGAGTTTGCGGCAGACACCCATCTAGTGAAATTATAGCGCCTGCAAAACAAGGTTCTCCGCACCATTGGCAATTTTCCAAGGCACACACCGGTCTGCAATTTGCACACGGCATTTAAAATCCCGTACATTTATGACTTTATAACAAAAGTATGCAGGCAACAAGCAACAAAATCATGATAACAAAAATGTTTGCAATATTGGACAAGGAGAAGACGGACATAGAAAGTATACTTGGCGGAGGTCAGGCATACGACCGTTCAAGTCACTAGACTGCCGTGGTAGCGAATAATACTAGAAATAGGGCATAAGCTGCTGTACCGAGCCTGGATTGACAAAGGCCTTGTATATATTGTACATAGAAATAGGAATTAAGATTAAATTGTAAATATATGTAAAATCTGACAATGGACTTACTAACACATACTATGACTGACAAATGACAGACCCGACCTCTCGTCAGAGAGGGCACCCCAAATGAACAGGACAGTAACTTTCATATAAAGAAAGAAAAAAATCTGGTCATGAGTCGCAGTCGGGGCTCGACACCAAGACAGACAGACTGACTGACCGTCAGTCGCAATGTGACTTTGACTTTGACTTGACCTAATACAGTCAGTCGCAGTCGAGAAGCCATGACTCGAGGACACAAAGCCATCGTGGCAAGGAGTTCTGAGGATCCAGCTGTTAAGTGTTAACAGACATTAAGACTTTATGTCTTACAGTTACAGTAACCTTGAGAGTGTTATAATTATTTGCAGTTACAGCTTATCAGTATACAATAAATCAATTCACCAATCCAAACCCCATCTAAAGTCACTAATAATCCCTGATTACATTTCTAAGGGAAGAACTTAGTTTGTAGCGCACTTTCTATACATACAGATTTTGTCGTGACAGTACAAGGTTGATCCGTCCTTCAAGGGGTCGCTTCTTTTCTGGAATTGACTCCCATGTCTTTCTCCCCATTATCACTGCATTCTGTTTGGTGGAATCCTTTGTGCACTTGGTCATTCGTGAAAAGTGTGCCATCTCTTTTCTGATGAATACAATTATGTGAAAAGTTAATTACATTTAAATTGTTATACAAGAAATGTTTTAGAAGATTTCACAAAACAGAAGTATAAGCTACACCTGTATTATTCCTCAAGCCATCATGCATCACCGACAGACAACATTCACAAAATGATAATGTAATGCTGTGTGTACTTAAACAGCAGCAAACTAAAGTTGCATCAGAAATGAAAAGGTTCATTTCCCATACACCCCAGGGGATTTGTAGAACCACACCACTATTAATTTGGTTTGACTTTGTTAGGCCCGGTTACCTTAGAGGGATCTGTAGCAGTATCCGCATTGTTACCATCTGTATTCTAACCTTCCAAACTGTAACTCCATATAGGTTAAATGTTTATAGAAACAAACACATGGCCCCTTTCACGGTTGTGGTTTACATAACGTAAAAAAAACAAACTGTTTTTCCATTGGTTATTTGACAGCGTTTTCAGTATCAAGGCTATATAGCATCAAATGGTAGGTTAGACGATCAATTAAGTGAAATAAACTTTGTTGGACGTGGTCGTGACCTAATCTTGGTATCATCTCAGCATATCTTGTGCGGGAAACGCAAAAAAACATAAAACCCGTCTAACAGGCTAGCCGACGTCCCGGCAGAGAACCTAACCCAGCAGCTTCCGAATAAAATTCTAGGCCGTTACCTCCCCACCATCTCGTTCGATCCCAAACTTCTGACTTATAGAGAACCTGTACATATATGCACTTTTTTGTGGATCTAAATAACATAATTTCTCAAGTTACTCACATTCCTTTCTTAACCATTAGAGGTGTAGGCTCGTTTTAAACATACCTTAATCTCCAGGGCAAATCCCCATTTATACCGATACCCATATTTTCACTAACTGCTACAATCAGATTCAGTTTAAAACTCATTTTCAACCTTGATGTTTCCATGACTGGTTTCTCATAACCCTCATAACCATTGTGAACCATGAACGTTGTGACGATTGTGATCGATTGTGACACCTATCGCATGATGTAGAAATGTAGAAGTTACAACTTCTCGCATAAAGCGACAAACGATGTGATTGGAGACTGAAAAGTGCTATATTGTATAGTGTTCGCTGGAGACCAATTAAGGGCCGTGTTTCATCATTGATATGGATACGTAGGTAGCCATTTATTATTAACAGAAAAGCGCACAAATGTGCATTACATAGATTCTGGTTTTTAGCCTTTGCTATAATCACACAGAGATTTATGGTTGTTTTTACATCTTGTGATGTGGTATACATCGCAGAACTGATCACATAACGAGCACACGCAGTTTTCGCTTGGGTCATGATAGGACATGTTTTTACATATTTTATGGTGGAACCCGTGCACTGCTAGTTTTATCACCACGTGTCTTAGTCTCTGGTTGGCGTTGGTCCAGTTCCGGTTCAACATGGCGTCCGTGCTGTAGAACTCTAGAGCCTCTAGANGTCCGTGCTGTAGAACTCTAGTGGTATTTCTTCTCTTTTCCTCCTCACCGTCAGGTGTGCTTCTACATTTCTACATTCTTTGTGGACGGCAGCCGTAGCTTTATCCTGAGCTCTTCGATGAGGAAGGGCTCCTGTGTCAGTTCATATGTTAGGCGGGAGCGCGTGTATTTTGAAATGCCCATTATGGTTTTCAGGAATTTTGCTTTCACTCCCTCGATGTTTAGGTAGCCATTTTGAGTTCAGGTATTCGAAGAAGCCATTTGTAGTAGAAGGTTGTGTTGTTGTTGACTCTGCTGTGTTGCAGTGAAATAATGGCCAAGATACCCGAAGATTTTGCCTGTTTGTTAGCTGAGCTATGCACAAATCGCAAGTCAAAGATCGACAAGTTGTCGGTGGATGCTAATAGAAATATTAAGTATGCCCCGACAATCGTCGAAGTCGTGGAACACCATCATCAAAAGGTTAGTTTTAAGGTTTTGCTTGATATTGTCGCATCCTG
>NW_019730010.1:432-1856 GCF_002891405.2 Cryptotermes secundus | reverse complement strand
AGCAACGCCAAGCTGGCAAGATAGAAACGCAACCTTATCAAGCTGGCAACTCAAAGCAAGCAAGCTAGCAAAGCATGTCAACCAAGCTAGCAACGCAAAGCTAGCAAGCTAGCAACGCAAAGCTAGCAAGCAAGAAACCCAATGCAAGCAAGCAAGAAACGCAAAGCTAGCAAGCTAGCAACGCAAAGATAGGAAGCAAGAAGCGCAAGGCAAGCAAGCAAGCAACTCAAAGTTAGCAAGCTAGGAACGCAAACTAACAAGCTAGCAAGGTAGCAACGCAAATCTAGCACGCTAGCTACGCAAAGCTGGCAAGCTAGCAACGCAAATCTAGAAAGCAAGAAACGTAAAGCAAGCAAGCAAACAACTCAAAGCTCGCAAGCTAGCAAAAAAAATTTTGCAATCTAGCAACGCAAACCTAACTATTTAGCAACGCAAAACTAGCGAGCTAGCAACGCTAAGCTAGCAAGTTAGCAACGCAATTCTATCTAGCTGGCAACGCAAAGATATCACGCTAGAAACGCAAGGCTACCAAGCTAGCAACACAAAGCTAGCAAGCTAGCAACGAATAGCTAGCAAGCTAGCAACGAATGGCTAGCAAGCTAGCAACGGAAAGCAAGCATCTTAGCAACGCAAAACAAGCAAGCTAGCCACGAAAATCTAGCAAGCTAGCAACGCAAAAATGACATGATAGCAACGCAAAGCTGGCAAGCTAGAGACGCAAAGCTGGCAATCTAGCAATGCAAAGGTGGCAACCTAGAAAGGCAAAGCTGGCAAGAATGCAACGCATACCAAGCAAGCTAGCAACGGACGCTAGCAAGCTAGCAACGCAATGATAGCAAGCTAGCATCGCAAAGCTGGAAAGCTAGTAACGCAAAAGTGCAAGCTAGCAACGAAATGCTAGCAAGATAACAATGCAAAGATATCAAGCTAGCAAAGCATATCAAGAAATCAAGTAGGCTAGCAACGCAATGCTAGCTACATAGCAACGCAAACCTAGCAAGCAAGATACGCAAAGCTACCAAGCTAACAACTCCAAATTAGCAAGGATCATCGCAAAGCTAGCAAGCTATAAACGCAATGGTAGCAAGATTGCAACGCAAAGTTATCAAGCTAACAAAGCATATCTAGCTATCTAGCAGGCTAGCAACGCAATGCTAGCTACATAGCAACGCAAACCTAGCAAGCAAGATACGCAAAGCTACCAAGCTAACAACTCCAAATTAGCAAGGATCATCGCAAAGCTAGCAAGCTAGCAACGACTAGTTAACAAGGTAAGAAAGCAATCCTACCAAGCTGGCAACGCAAAACTAGCAAGTTAGCAACGCATGGCTATCAAGCTAGCAAAGCAAAGCTATCAAGCTAACAACGAAAAGCTAGCAAGCTAGCATCGGAAAGCTAGCATGGTAGCAACGCAAAACTAGCAA
>NW_019730010.1:0-348 GCF_002891405.2 Cryptotermes secundus | reverse complement strand
CAAGCTAGCAAAGCAATGCTAGCAAGCTAGCAACGCAAAGCTAGTAAGCTAGCAACGCAAAGCTAGCAAGATAGCAACGAAATCTAGCCAGCAAGAAACGCAAAGCAAGCAAAGCAAGCAACGCAAAACTAGCAAGCTAGCAACGCAAAGCTGGTAAGCTTGCAAAGGAAAGATAGCAAGCTATCAACGCATATCTAGCAATCTAGAAAGGTAGCAACACCATGCTAGAAAGGTAGCAAATCAAACCCATTAAGCTGGCAACGCAAAGCTAGCAAGCTAGCAACGCAATTCAACCAAATTTGAAACGCAAAGCTATCAAGCTAGCAACGCAAAGCTAGCAAGAAAGAA
>NW_019730009.1:180926-194023 GCF_002891405.2 Cryptotermes secundus | reverse complement strand
CCATGTACTCGACAAAACCCGACTCGGCGACTGCTAGATTGAAACTGATTGGTTAATCGTTACTCACTACTCGTAACTAGCTCAATCCTCACTACTCCTCAATCAAAGTCAAAGTCACATTGCGACCGACGGTCAGTCAGTCAGTCAGTCTGTCTTGGCGTCGAGCGCCGATTGGGGCTCATGACCAGATTTGTTTTTTCTTTATATGAAAGATACTGTCCTGTCCTGACGAGAGGTCTGGTCTGTCTTTTGTCAGTCATAGTCTGTGTGCTATGGCACGGCCTGTGATATTGTGTAGGTCTTCATGCAAAGTATGCGGTAAGTTGACTGAGTTTAACCAGAACTGCAACGTGCTTCCAAATTTTATTAAAATTCGTCAGTGTCAGAGTTCATGAGGTTCCGTTCTGAAGTTCATCCATACATGGGAACAAACGGGTGAGCTATGCTCACGTATAAAGAAGTAGAGAAAGAAGACAAGGAATAGAAAAGAATGGAAGGGTGACAGTAGAGAATGAAAAATTCAGTTTTGGAACAGCTCAGTCGCCTTGAATTGAGGTTGAGGATGTCTTTGTTAATTTATAATGACCGAAATACTATTAATGATAGCACATCTTAATAGCTTCAGAATAATAGAAGCTTAATGACCCATTCTCCCACACTTACAGTGGCATTTGGAGGCAGGGAAGGGGATGGGGTTGAATTGGATTTATTTTAATTTTATAGGCCCTTAGAATTTAATAGTTTATCAAGTCTATAGAGAGAGAGATGTCAGACGAGAATGATGGCCATTAGGGTAGGTTTACAGCCGGAATTTTTTAATGATGATTGTACCCTCCGGGCTGGAATACAGGGTTGGAGTAGCCGTGGGAATGAAGCGAAACACTGCGCCCCAATTTAAAGTAATTAGTTTCGAACTGTATCTACTAGTAATACGTCGTTATTAATTCGTATGAAGCTGCGCACGCATGGTAATGGCCGTGTTTTACATAACTTTGGGCAAATTGCTCTCAGTATGTCAACTTTCAGGTTTCAGTGAATGAGTTGTAAGATATATGGATCAAATTCGTGTAGCGGTAAGCAGATAAAATCAGTCAGTTTTACAAGGAAAGGGAAACAGCCAGAGTATTTGCTTACAAACTCAAGTTGTAGCCGTTTAGACACCGATCGTCCTATACTATTCGTGATAGAATAAAAGTTGTTTTTAATATTGTGACGTGTAGGCTTTCCTAGGAAACGAACTGGTAGATATTTTGCCACGGAGATACGATTCTTGGACATAGGTTTTCGTGGATACGAGAAATGGAAGTTGTAAACTCCTGAAAACCAGCGCGGTGCTGCGACATTAACACACGTTGCTATGGAGATGTGGATTCCTGGAGACCGACTTGGTACGAAACGCGTTTCCATGACAACGGACGAGCAACGAACATTTTCCATGAATACCGCTAGACTACAAAAGCGGCCGTGCAGATAACGGATTCATCTTTCGTTCGTCATTCGTCCTCCATGATTCGTAAAACAGAAGACAATCGTTGTCCAGTCAGAATGGAGCAAGTCGTAGGCAGTCATTGGTGTTAGCTGTCGTAATTGATTATAATTAAGAGTGATTGTAATAGAAGGCGTCAGTAAATCCAATCATTCAGTTATCAGTCACGGATCCCCGGACACATAACAGTATGTTTAATTTTCGCTATTGATATTCTGTATGTTTTTTTGATTTCCTCATAATCTACGGTGCGCAGACGCCCAACCCCCCACCAGCTGGCTCCAATGATTACAACCCACAGTGAACCTCATCCTTCTTCCTTCGCTGTGGCAATGATATTTCTTTATTTTCGGCACTACAGGTAGATTAGCTGTCAGCCTCACGCTCCGACCACTTTACCTCAGGGAAAACAATCCCAAGTAACCATCGGATAGGCTGCGTGGCAAGCAGAGACTGTTCTGACGCCGTGAGAAACAGAAATACTTATATACTCGTATATATAGTATATGTTATATATGTATTTATAGTGAACCAGTTGACAGATTATCATGAAGCTGCATAGGTGTATACTGTCCCTTAAGGGTACTTCACTCGTTAATTCCCTGTCACAAAGAATATAAACATGGCGACCNATCGGATAGGCTGCGTGGCAAGCAGAGACTGTTCTGACGCCGTGAGGAACAGAAATACTTATATACTCGTATATATAGTATATGTTATATATGTATTTATAGTGAACCAGTTGACAGATTATCATGAAGCTGCATAGGTGTATACTGTCCATTAAGGGTACTTCACTCGTTAATTCCCTGTCACAAAGAATATAAACATGGCGACCATGCGAAATTTTAGTGTGGAAGAGAAAATGGCGCCTTTTTTTTTTAACAGAGTTCTGATCCGTCGAACATCTAAGAATACTAAGAGACTTTTCTTAAATTCTGAAATGACTGTTCTATAGAATGAATAACAAAAATATGGCGGCAACGCGAAATCTGTATTCAGGTATCTTTATTGGCCTGTGATAACGGTCTCTCTGTCTCATATCTTTCACTTCCTGTTAATCTTTTCCGTGTTTCGGTTAATTTTTTACTCTCCCTCTAAGCACCGTTAACCGACTTGTCTGTGTAGCGAAGACTAAATAAGTTTCCTATGAGTTACGAACTGAATTTTTATGTTATTCAGAAGAAGCTCCACTGTAGCCCTGCAGAGTTTTTGGAGGCGATGAAAAGGAAACCCAGTGCCTGTGGGTATAACTGGTTCACACTGTTCCTGCGGGATATAAATACGGGGCCCCGACCCTCCAGGTTGGGAGAGTCTCGAATCTGAGACAGTAATATGTGGTCGTGAGTCTCGTGGGATTCGAGCCCGTGAATGACTGCGCTGGCGAGACCCAGCAGCAATTGTAAACGACAGACAGGGCCTCTCGTCAGTGTTCAGTTGGAAAACAAAATTACTGGTCGTGAGTCTCAAGGGGTTTCTCGCCAAGAACTGACTGGAGCAAACCGCCAGACGTAAAGTAACTCTGACTCTGACTCTTTCAAGACATAATAGAACTTATTTATGTACAAGAAATGTTAGACGTCTTTAGAACTTCCTTTCCTTCCTTCTTTCTTTCTTTCTTTCTTTGTTGCCTTTTCAGAACAAAGCGTGCATTTCCTGTAAGCTAATACAAAACCTTGATTTTATTCTCTTTTCAGGATTTTAAGAATCTGTGATCACGATGTAGGATAAATTAAGCGGATGGTAAGCTGAAAACGCTTGTAATTACAAATTTTAAAATATATGTTTACTGTACATGCCCAGATATAATTATATGTCAAATTTATAATTAAAATTAAAATTACAAGCAAATTCTCCATAAGATTTTTACGATTTATTGAATATATTAAATAGTTTGTACGTGGTACACGTATTTCGGTATGTGAAACTCTCACCAGTTTCAAAATGTCATGAAAGGAAATTAAACATCTTCAGCAGCATAGTCTAGTGAGACATCTAGCGGTGTTATTGAAATATAGAGCTGTGTGAGTTATATTGGGGCATATATAAATTTCCAGACCGCTTGTGTTTTTTTCCATCTGCCTATTCTTTCCATGTTACATGTGATAATTACTTTCCACAGCTAATATATGGATCAGGATCCTTCCGAGGCAGATGTAAGTTTACCTTACATTTGCACCCTTAGAGATATGTTTGTTTCTTTGGCTTGATCTGTGGTAAGAGAAAATCCCTCTTGTGATCGTCAGTTGTTAAATTTATGGTCATAAGTGTGTAGACAGGAAGTTTAAACCTTTCGTATTCAAAATTATTATATTTCTCTTTGTTACTGACGCGTAAATATGTAGTAGGGGAACACGGGCAAGATGAATTAAGGAAGACGGACACCACAATTTGCATTCATCTCAGGGGTCTTTATAATTAATCTCCTTCTTACAGGTTACAAAGAAAAAGTAAAATTCAAGTGTATTACATGCCAGTAGGAGAGGGTGAATCACCAAGAAGTTCTGGGAAGAACTAATTGCCTACTTTCCTTTCGTTCAAATAGGAAGAAAACCAATATGCATGTGTAGAGAGGCAGCAGTGTTGGTATTATTGATGGGAATTTATGAAGTACACTGTTGAGATGGCCTCAGGTGGCATGATACACACACGAAGATTTATGACGATTGCCTTAGACATTTAGGTAATATTAAGGTTACTACTTCAACAATTTGAGATGCTGTAATGTGGGTATTACTGATGGGAGATATTTATGAAATACCACGTTGAGATGGTTTCATGTGCCGTGATATACATACCAAGTTTCATAAAGATTGGTTCAGGCATTCAGAAGTTAATAGGGGGAGATACACATACACACAGACAGCATGCTGATATCATAAGCACACTATTATCTTTCTTTTTCAAAGTAAGCATAAGTGGCTAAAAAGTAAATGTGAATTATATCTCGAAAGATGTCATCTTGCCCCATGAATAATACCATATGGAAAGATTTAGTTTTTAATATAAATGTAAACATCCGTATGAAGAATTAATTAAGCACCATACCATGACGACGTATGGTGGAGTAAAAGTTAAGCTCCACATATTAACCTTGACATTAGATGGAAGTGGTGGTCAGCTTCAGACCGCTGCCGCTTTATCTCTGGGGAGGAACCCATTAGGTAAGAGGCTGGGTGAATCCCAGATTCGGATTAGGGAGAAGACACAAATTTCTTGTCCCTGCCAGAATTCTAAGCCCCAGTCCTCTGGTGTCGAGCCCGTAACCCGTCACTATACCGACTGAGCTATCTCGGCTCAAATATGTCAGTTTAGTTTTAGACGATTTTTTTCCACTTTACTGTTGAGTTAACTACAGAAAGTATTTTGAAGGCAAATTTCAGTATTCTTAAATAAATACTTGCTTAGTTGCATTTGGGCACGAGGTAGTTTAGTTGGTTGAGGCACTATGCTATAAGTCAGAAGGTCGCGGGTTCGATTCCCGACGAGGTCATTGAATTTTTGCAGTTGATCTAATCCTTCCAGCCGCAATATGGTCCTGGGGTCGACTCAGCCTCTAACAGTAATGAGTATCAGGAACCTTCCTGGAGGTGAAGGACAGCCGGCTCGTAAGGCTGACAACTTCACCGCCATCTGCGAGCCGAATGTGTAGAAAATGTAGGAGCCTCGACGTCTCACAATTCTATGGGTCTCCATGGCCTGTTACAGGGATAGCTTTACCTTTTTTAAAGCTCGTATTGCCCCTGCTTCCCCTAATAATGTCATAGAGTCTTGTGTACCGGATTCATAGTTGATGGCATGAACTGAAGCCAGAATTTTGTGGCTGATGAACGTGCGCACCTAACCAGAGGCTCAGTGCGCGGACCAGACGCTCTGAATGCCAAGTTGGCAGTACCTTGGCTACCTTGATAACAGCTCGCGACGTTCACGTGAGCGTATGAATTTTACATGAATCAAAGGCGCCAGGAATTCCAGAGATGATAGTGCTGTGATTATACTCTTTGATTCCGAACAATAGGACTTCAAGGCTACGGTGTATGAAAGGAGACGTGTCAGATCTGTACAATCGAAAGTTTCAAGAAAGGCTGCAACCTTGAAACAGATTCCCACAGAATGAAAGGATGGGGTAACCAAAGGGAGAAGTGATCTTGACCTACATGTACCCACTGTGTCATCACCGTAAATTAATTCGCAAGAAACAGGGTAAGGAAGGGTCAAAAAAAAAAAAGGTAGCAGGATGAACACAGCCCCTCCTCATATCAGGGGTGAACAATATAGGAAATATTGAGTGGGGCGGCAGAATGGACGAGGAAAAATTCAAGGTGGGCATTATGTAATAATATTTTTTTCTTTCGAATTTGCGGGGTATATGCGTTCCTGAAATACATCACGTAAGTTAAAATGTGTACACCAAGACCTAATTTGCTATAATATATTGTCACTTATTATGCAGTGACTGTAGACGTGGTTCTGGATTGGATATTTGATTTATTGACCACTTAAACACACGACTTGTGGCTGACTACACTTAATTACAGGGCCATCGCTATTTTCCACACTTTACAAATCTTTTCCAGCCCTCAGTGTCTTCACTAATAGTTGCCTTGCAATGACCTCTAACAATGGCTGTTAACTCTGCTTCTGGGCTCAAGTCCACTCTGAATGGCGTCTCCCTTCCAACTGAATTATTATTAAGTCTGCGTCTTATGTTATGACTGACTGTCAGTCGGCCAGTCTGTCTTGCAATAAAGCCCCCATCTGGGGCTTACGACCAGATATTTATTGCTGTCAGACAGTTGCGGGTTTGTTGATCTGGGGCGCTCTCTCTGAAGAGAGGACAGATCTGTTGTTTACAATTGCTGCTGTCCTCGCCAGCGCAGTCATTCTCGGGTCCGAGGACCGTTGGACTCGCCATCATATTTTACTGTCTCCGATTCGAAACTGCTCTTTTTGTCTCCTCCTACGACTCACAGAGTTACAGTGGCGGTATTCGACCCCGCCTCCACACTGAAGATCTAATTATTCTTTCTTCCGTTCTCCTTATAACCCCTTTGCACCGACCGAGTTGAAAACACCATTTCCAACAGTACCTCTATTGTTGCATGCGTATCCGTTGCCGCGGGGACGTGCTAAACTATTAATAAAGATGCAGTCACGGATCAGACCAACCCAGAGAGGGTTGCAGATACTCATGTAGAACATTTTGCTTGGTTCTGTATTATTTTAAGGATTATTTTGTTTCAAGTTTTGTAGTTCCTTCAAGGTAACTTAAAAACTAAGACCTGCCTCTCCCACTCACTCCCCCCCCTCACACGCTATTCCACGTTTTCCAACTCCTGTCTAATAGATTTGATGTTTTGAGTATTCAGGATGTTCTGAAGGTATTGTAACGTGGATGGACACAGCTTTGCTCGGTAACTGACCGCGAAACGCCTCGCGACCGAATACAGTGTTACTACCGAGCGTATACTCGCTTTCCAGGTACTACTTACTTTATTTACAGCCAGCTACAAGTTGTATCCCGGTAACACAGCAGCTAACAGAAATAAGTTCCAGTGTGACTATGGTATTGCCACAAAAACTACAAAACAAACTCCGTGGCCTGTATCCGCAAGCGAACTATACCGACCGAGCGACCGCGAAGTTAGAGCCAACTTAAGCGGATAGAGGGTGTCGCGCGGTCAGGACAACGGATCCCCACAGCCGTTAATCTCTGTTTTCTTGAAATAGCTCCTCAGTTATCCTCACGAGGTTGAGTGGACCCCGTTCCAGACCCACTACTTCTCAGAAAATTTGGTAGCGCCGGGAATCGAACCCGGGACCTCTGGATATTTAGCCATGGACTCGACAACTAGACCACAAAGTTTTTTTTTGTTTTGTTTTGGTATTTCCACTTCTTGCAAATATAAAAATGAAAGCAGGCGATAAAATAACCACAGTTAAATGCTTCCCCGTCCCCATAAATTGATTTCTTTAGACAGCCGGGCATTCAGAGTTATTTGACCCTGTAAAATACAGCGGCTGCTGTAAGCATCACTTGCTTTGACATTGAAAAGTCTGCATTTGTGTGCTTGGTACGATTCTCAAAGTAAGCAGAAATAGTTTCCATAAACAGTAGCTATTAACCGGTTTGCTTTTCTAACGGATGTGTTTACTGCGAGGTACGAACTGGCTGTTTAGATGTTAGTTAGATACACAGCAAATAAGTAAATACGTAAACCAAATTAAAATGAGACAGAAAGTGTACATTTAGACCTATTACGAGTAATGTACGGAAATGACACAAGTAACTGGAGAACAGTATTCGCGTGTTCCGAGTGGCACAGAGCCAGCGGAAGCCATTCATATTGGAGTCAGTACCGATACCTCATGGGCACTGTACCGACAGTTGTCTCTCTTCACGCTTCGAAGAGATAAACATAGGCCATTATACCAAATGCATCGGCTGTATCACGTCGAATGATACTTGGAGATTATCGTGAAAGGAGACAGATATAGCCTGCTTGAAGGCGTTAGGTTGGCGCCAGGGTAACCTCTAGACTTGAATTCGGGAGGTGCTCGGTTTGAATCTCGGACGGGACACGGGCTACCCTGGCTGAGGTTTTCTATGATTTCCCTCAGTTCCTACAGATGAATGCTGGGATAGTTTCTTGATTAAGCCACTATAGCCTCCTTTTGAATCCCTTCCAATTCCTCAGTCATCCTACCTTAAGAAGCTATATAGCCTCGATACGGACAGCGTCGTTAAATAACACGCCTGGAGAAACATGAAAACCTTCCAGAATAGCTGGTAGGGAAATGTAGCTAACACATCCATCTGGTGCCGAGGCTGTAGTGTACCATGAGGTTTGCGGTTCTCACTGTGGCGAACGTGAAGTTTTTCTGGGATGTGACGCCGTGTAGCCAGATAGAAACCAACGTTTCGGAGGAATCAGCTGTTCCCACCTCCATATTCAAAGGAACCTACTGCCGCCATCTTTGAGGTCTCTAACGTTTCGGGAGAACCTGGTGTCTCCATCTTTACGGTCTTTAACGTTTCCGAGAAATCCGTTGTCCCTACCTATAAGGACGCCATCACTTCGAAGGAATATGCAGCTCCATTCATCAGGATCACCAATATTTCGGAGAAACTTCTGACTCCGTCTTTACGTTCTCTGACGTTTTGCTGAAATTTGTTGCTTTCATCCACAAGGCAGAACCCTGAAGATGAAGGAAGGAATTTCCACCGAATGTTTGGTACCTGTCTACCAAACTACGCGGGGTTTTATCGCAGAAGAGATTAATCATAAATAGTCACCGCTGTTCCTCAGAAACGTTGGTATACATTACCAAACTACACGGCGCCATAAGGGTTTTGTTACAGGAAGGACGCTGTATGTATGGCCGACATGATAGGGGAATGTGTTGGCGTGCCATCTGCGACCCGTGAGCTGTGTGTTGGTTACACCTGACGGTAACCTTCGCTGTCTGCCCAGTACGCGAACGCCCTTCCTGCGACCGACCAATTTCTGCGCTTTCTCCCCAATTGTTCCATCACTGTTGCTTTAAGTGTTATACCTACGCAACTGGCGCAGCTGTGGACGGGTGCGACCCTGACAAATTGCGTCGGTAAGCTGTCAGTAAGGCTACGGGCTGGACAGCCTGGGTTCGAGTCCCAGCAGTGACACTACGTACAGAACTTCTCAGAGGTCCACCTGGCGTCCCATTCAGTGGGAAGTACGCGATATTTCTCCATCTGTAAATGGAAGCTTAACTACTGCGAAATTAGCGACAAGTTCTGGGAAGAACTAATCTCCTACTTTCACTGTAATTCGAGTATCTGATACAAGTAGAAAGAAAACTTTGGTCCGTATGCGTAGTGAAATTAGTAAAACAATACAATTTGTGAGGCTTTCAGTGTTGGTGTTACTGATAAGAGAGCTATATAAAATACACCCCTGAGATGGCTTCTGGTGGCATGATATACATACCGAGTTTCATGAGATTCGGTTCAGGAATTCAAGTAATGTTAATGGTCCTACCTGATCAGTTTGAGAGGCCGTAGTGTTGGTATTACTTATGAGTGGGATTTATGATGTAAGCCATTGAGATGGATTCAGGTGACATAACATATACATACATAGTTTTATGAAGATTGATACAGGCGTTCAAACAATATGAAGGTTATTAAATAATTTTCCTCGGGAGTAAAGCGCGGCCGGCGCGTAAGGCTGACAACCTTACCGCCATCTTTGAGCCGATTGTCTATAGATAATGTGGGACCCTCAACGTCTCACAACTCTATGGGCCTTCACGGGCTGGTACAGGGGTAGCTTTACTTTTTTATGTCTCAGAAATTTGAGAGGCTGCAGTGTTGGTATTACTGAGGGAAGAGAATTATTATATACGCCTTTGAGATGCATTCATGTGGTACTTCATGATATACTTGCCCAGCTTCATGAAGATTGATACAGGCATTCAAGCAACATAAAGATTTTGCCTCAGAAATTCGAATGGCTGTAATGTAGGTAATAATGATTACAGGACTTAGGAAATGCGCCTTGAGATGGACTCAAGTGGAATGATGTATGTACCAAGTCTCATGAAGACTAGTATAGGCGTTCAAGCAATATTAAGGTTTTGCCCTAGCAATTTCAATGACTGTAATNGCGGGGACGGTGGTGGTGGTGGATGTCCGGAATTTGATTCTCGCCAGGTTTGGATACTTTTGTCCACAGCGTGCAGACCGGCTCAGTGGCCATCCAGTCTCCTGCTTAACGATTACCAGAGGCTCTTTACCCGGTGGTAAAGTGGCCGGAACGTGAACCTTACCACTCCCCTCCTTCAAATGCTGAAGTTAAACATGCGTGGCCGTGTTATGTGGAGGTCTTGTCACCACGGCATGGCGCCTCCTCACGTTGCGGATGGAGTAGATGGCCTCCAGATATGGAGGGTAACTACGAATATATCGAATAAGCAGTTGTGGACAGCCAACAACGGGTGGTCCTCCAGGTTAGGTGTTGGGCGTGGGGCTAACAATTCCTCACCTTAAAAATAACCTTGTTACGAAATGTCACAACGGACCTCGGACTTGAGCGCTCTTCTGAACACGGTAATGAACCTTAAGTTCCATAAAATGTTGGGAAATTCCTGCTTAGCTGCACAACTGGCGGATTCTCTAGAAGGGCTCAGTTCCACGAAGTTAGTTATACATGCGTGGAACTATACACCCACTCCCCCACACGTCTTTATGGCGTTGTGTTTGAGCTTTACCTTCCTTTACCTATGTTTTCCTCAGTACAGTTACTCTGCGACTCTTTCTTCGTCCATTTCTTTATATAAATGTTCATGTAAGATTTGTTCATATTTCGACAACAAAACAGTTCATATGCAGGATCTGAAGTTTTGACGCTGGTGGCTATGAAGGGTTTTATTTTCTCGGATATAACTCCGTGTAGTCCGCTGAAAGTCAATGGATGTTCGGTTGAAATATATTTCCTCCATCTTCAGGTTCTAAGAAAGACACCAACCTGAACGCAGATGGCAAGGTGACATGTTCCTCCGAAACGTCGGTCGGCTTTCAACAGACTACCGCTCGTTATATCCAGAATTCTTCTAAATAATTTTTGCTTCAATAAGGCATCGACGCCCTTCCTTCAGCTCATTCAGTCAGTCAGTCAGTCAATTTCTGTTGCGAAATGAAACTTTAATGGAGAATATTGGTGGTTGAAAACTGTCGGTGTTAGCCTGAAGTGTTGTTACCTGTTTCAGTGTCTTCAGTCAGGTCGGGTTCTGATCGACAGGGAGGCCAGTCTGGGCGCCACAATGGCTTAGCTTTGCTGCTCTGAAGAATGGACCCCCATTTCACCGCAGAAAAGAATACGTTTCCATAATGCTAGAATATGCTTCTCTTCTGTAGCGACAGTAACAAAAAGAACACCTCGTTTCGAGTAGGGAAATGGAAGACACGCGCTTCTCCGCTTGTCAGTGGATGAATGCAACTCAGTCCTCAATGCACCCGTCCTCTCAAGTACAGCCAGTCACTAGGAGTAGATGTGAGTTTGTGGATTAAACTGGCTTAGGGGATCGGTCTGTAATAAACGTAGAAAAGACCTAAGTAAACCCACATGAACGTGTCTGATCGTCTGAATGCAGGACAGAGTCTTAATACAGTAGCTTCATCGTACACTCTTTCCTGAGAAGCTTAGAGTTACTCAGCTGATCACGAAAAACCCAGCGTTTTACGGAACCCGAAGATTCGTTACTGTTTGCAAGGGCCTATCATTGGTTCGTTTCCTGAGCTAGATGAATCCAGTTCACACCGTTCCATTCTACTCCTTTAAGATCCATTTTAATGAAGTTATATTGTTGCATTCTGTTGCACATTGTTAGTAATTAACAAATACCTGTTATAGTCCGTCTTACATGCAGTACTCCTTTAAAACTTTGTTTAAAGTTTTCTACGTATACACAATGAATCCTTTAAACCTATTTAAAACCACAGTTTACAGTACAAATTTCGACCATCATTAGGCATCGTCACGTGTTCTAAAACTGTTTGTGGACACTGCTGTGCTTGCGTTTTGTGCTTTTAATGTTTGATGTGTAGTTCCATCTCACATTCGTGTTTTACGGCGTGCTGGGTGTTTCCTCCTGCTGCATTGTGTGTTTAGACCACGAGTCTCGAGTCTCCACAGACAGTTTTAAAACACCCGATAATGACCAGTGACGGTCGAAACATGTAGTGTACAGTGTGGTTTTAAATGGGTTTAAAAGACTCATTGTGTATATGTAGTAACTTTTAAAGAAATTTTTAATTGAGTGTTGCATGTAAGATTGAATAACAAATATTTGTTAATTAATACTCCATTTTAATATTATTCTCGCATTACGCCAAGGTCCTCCAAGAGGTCTATTTCCTTCAGGTTTTCCCGCCAGAATTATTTACGCATATTCGCTCTCGTGAATGCTACATGGTCGCACGTTGCTATTTGATTATTCTAATAATATTGAGTGAGAATTACAATTAACAAACCCCTCATTTACGCAGTTTTCTCTGAATTCTTACTTCCTCTGTCTTCAGGGTGGAACATTAAACCAAGCAAGAAACCAGCAGAACCTCTGCTGAGTTGAGCTTGTCATCTACTTCAGCTGGTTTCTTGCTTGGCTTACCCTTCGATCCTGTAGATGGAGGCGATATATTCCTCCGAAACTTCGAGCTCTGTCCTTACTGCAAGATGTTGGAATCCGGAATATCACCATATTAATAGTCACCGCCGTGATGACCTCAAATCCAGAGCAGTTTATTTACAATGTTCTTCAGAACTATTTCGTGAGTAGCTGAAACTCACCAGCTGGACGTTTCGGCACATCTTAACGCCCTCTGCTTAACCACGCTTACTTTTCAGAACCACGTCAGAGTAAACAGAAGTAACAGCAAATTTTTTCTTTGTCTCCTCTTTCGCCTTCATCCTTTTCCGTTCTCTTTACCCCTCTCTTCGCTCATTATAATTCCTGCTTACGTGTCCTCTCCTACTTCTCCGTTTCTTTCTGTTTTCTCACAATTTCCTTCTCTTATTCAGCTTCATTTCCTTTCCTTCCGTCTTTACCTTCGTTCTCCGTTCTTCAAATT
>NW_019730009.1:166727-180404 GCF_002891405.2 Cryptotermes secundus | reverse complement strand
CTGTCAGTAGCTCAGAGTATAACGTGTCCAGTGGTAGGATGATCGGTGAATAATGAAGTGGCAGATGCGCGGAAGGAACCGGTTGTGTCATAATTTGAAGCGGTCTACTATCGCGCTTGGAGGGACTGAGGAAAGTCTTGAGGAACCTCAGTCAGGGTAGCTGGCCTGTGGGCCGGGATTTGAACTCGATCCGTACCGAATACGAAGCAGAAACGCTGGCCACAGCGCCGCGACGGACAGGAGCTCGTGACCTTGTGCACCTGATGTTTATTACAGGTTTGTGGCTGACCCTGCCGCCGGCGGCATGGCAAACGGAGCGCACAGCTTTACATTTCATTCGAGTGAATTATAGGAATCTCGATCCTGGCGTGATCCTGCATTTTTTGTTAGGATTTACTTACAGGGTGTTTAAAATTTATGAGATTATGCCTTAGGTTATTCTGAGTGGGGGGACACGCTGTAGCTTAGCGGTTGAGGAGCTGTGCTCCAAGCCGGAAGGTCGCGGGTTCAAGTCCCGATGAGGTCATTGAATATTTTTCAGTTGACGTAATCCTTTCAGCCGCACTAGGCCCTGGGGTTTACTCAGCCTCTAACAGAAATGAGTACCAGAAATTAATTAAATAATTTTCCTGGGGAGTAAAGCGCGGCCAGCGCGTAAGGCTGACAACCTTACCGCCATCTGTGAGCCGATTGTGTAGATAATGTGGGACCCCTCAACGTCTCACAGTCCTATGGGCCTTCACGGCCTGGTACGGGGATAGTCAAAGTCAAAGTCAAAGTCAAAGTCACATTGTGACTGACGACCAGTCAGTCAGTAAGTCTTGGTGTCGAGCACCCTCCTGGGGCTCATGACCAAATATTTGTTACTGTTTGACAGCTATGGTCTTGTTTTTGTTTTGTGGGCGCCCTCTCTGGTATGGTACGGGGATAGCTTTACTTTTTTTACTTTATTCTGAGTGAGGGAGCACTTACGCCCAACTGAACGGGATGTTGTAAAGGTAAGACTCTTGTCTAGGAACTCCGGTTATTTGACTCAGGCTATTAGATGTTTTCCACAGACCTTACAGACAAATGTCAGGACATTATGCCTGAGACATAACGCCGTGTAGTCCGTTGAAAGTCAACCGACGTTTCGGAGGAACATCGCAAGCCTGCTTGTCACCTCCTTCCACGCAGTTTCTTGTTCGACTTATTCGACCCTGAAGATGGAGGTGTCATGTTCCTTCGAAACGTCCGTAGACTTTCAATCTTACCATGACTTTCAATGGAGTAGAAGGTGTTAAATACCAGGATACATAACTCTTTATAACCACCGCTGTGAGAACCCCAAATCCTGCAAGATATTTCATATGGGTGGCTTGAGATCCGGTGATATTGGTGGCCAATTCTGCAGCTCCCCACTGCTGTAGTATGGAGCTTCCATTCGAAGGCGCGATTGCGCAGTGACACCTGCGCATTTCAGCCGACACACTACTTTCCCACAACCGCTGATTATCATACATATATTGATACATTATTTTTTTTATTCAGAATGACCTGAAGTTATGACAAAGGCATCAAACACACTGTATATAGTATACGTGTTTTCTTTCTTTTTCTGCTGCTACCAGTTCGAGTTATACAAATGGTATCAGGACATCCAATCTTGAACCCTCAACCCACAATCCTTCTCTTGTTGAATCAACCCCTTCGCCTCACTACATTATTTCTATAATAGGTTATCCAATCCCACAATCAAGAGGCTCTGTATTACAAGGCAAACCCTTTCACTGCACTCACAAACCTGATATGTCGATAAATAACCAATAAGTATAAATCTCTTGCAGCATCGTTAATAATGTCTCCCCGAATTCAGCCTAAAGTGTGAGATCCAATTAACGTTGAGGATTGTGAATTCGTTACACCTCTTATGATATGTGATATAAGCTGTAATTTCAAATGTCTCGGCACTCTTGTTGGGGGCAAGAGCTGCCTAAGTCCCGTCTCGAAACCCACGCCCAACGAAACCTCTTTACCATCTGAAAGGTTTCTTAGGGTCCCCACAAGAATTTTAAAATATCAAGGCCTAGATAGGTATATAATGAGTATAGGTACGGTATTTTTTTTTTCGTAATTACTGATTTCCTTGTTTTTCGTGGTCCACTATGGATCCGGGAGAAGCCGGAATAGGGAAGTCGGTATAGCTTCTGGCTAAGGGCTCGACGACCGAGGGGTCAGAGTTCGAGTCCCGGTAGGGTCAAGGATTTTCTCCACGTCGTCCAGACCAACTGGTGCCACACAGCCTTCTATCCGATGGGTACCGGTGGTCCTTCTCTAGGTGTAAGGCGGCAGGAGCGTGAAGCTGACCACTCAACTCCAGCTAGTGCCGAAATGAAAACG
This sequence comes from Cryptotermes secundus, assembly GCF_002891405.2. Classification (NCBI taxonomy): domain Eukaryota; kingdom Metazoa; phylum Arthropoda; class Insecta; order Blattodea; family Kalotermitidae; genus Cryptotermes; species Cryptotermes secundus. Next base: position 178,025 of record NW_019730009.1, on the reverse strand, counting down.
TAGATCTGTACTTTCACTCCCCCCGTACACCTTCATGGGCGTAGTGCTTAATGAATTAAGCACACAGACACATTTACCTTTTACCTTACAGTGGAGGCCGGATAGCCAGTATAGCGATGGGCTGGGTTTCGAGTCCCTGTACGGCAAAGAAATTCTCAGCCTACTTTCCTTATTTTGAAAAAAAATGAGATCACCTTGCTGTCCGTGTTCGTCTGTCTGTGTAAAAAAATGTCCTTATGCTTACGTAATAAAACACTACGCCATGAAGGCGTTTGGGGAAGTGGATGTATAGATCCACATATTTCTTAACCACTGCACTACTTGGAGGTGAGTGGTCAGCTTCACGCCCCGGCCCTATGGACCTCCACGGCCTGGTACGGGGATACATTTACCTTATACGTACAATTTATTTTCGGGTAGTAATATACTGTTTGAAATGTTGGTACCCAACAGCTAGCGCATTCTGGCGGAGAAGAGCAACAGCGGCTGCAGAGACCGATAATGATCTTGTTCATTAGTCAGCCACTGAATGTATCGCGCATAAAACGGGGGATGTTTTATGTGAGTCACTTCTCCAAAACATATCATCCCGTCGCTCTCACATAAAACTTAGGGTTTTTATAGAATGTAAGAGGAAACTAATTCTTTCTTATTTATAAAAATTAAAAAAATAAGAACCACACAGACTTTATGATCTTGAAAAGCAACAAATGGGATTTAAAGTTTTTATTAATTCAGGCCATAAGTTATAATCACTGACTCATCTTCACAGATTTCAAACGGGGAAGGAAAGGTATTCTCCCCCCCCCCTAATTCCGGCTTCGACTCAACTTGTCGACTGTTGAAATTTACGAGTTTCGAGCATGCAATGTTTTTACGGTTCAAAGAAAAAAATGAACATTTTTTTCCAGGTGAAATGTGTTCTTTCTTTCTAGGCCTCATACGAGCCAAACAGGGAGCATATTAAATTCAAGGAATGCTAGCCACGGGGGCCGCTAGAATATTTTTATTTCTTGCAAAGTGGGGGGGGAGCCAAAAATATATTTGCAGCCTTTCAAGTAAGCCATTGAAGACTAATTTGACTTATCGTTCTTGGGTATTCAGGATCGATTGCAAATATAAAAATAGTTTTTAATGTTTGTTAGTAATATCTGGCAAATTACCTTCTTTTTTACAATTTTGGGTTTTCCAAAAAATTAAGGGGTGATGGATACCTGGCTTTCCATCCCCTTCCCCCCGCCATTGCTACCCACGACGCTGTTTCCTCTGTTCATAGAATTTTTTAACCTTTCGTCTCTGCTCTGAAAACATTGCTGACTCCATGGAGCCGAGCCCTTCTTCAGGCACCACCAGTTGTGCAGCTACTGAATAATTTCCCAATATTTTATGGAATCCGATGATTCATTACCGTGTTCACAAGAGCTCTCCGATAGTCCCAATCCTGAGCCAGATCAATCCAGCCCATACCACTCCATTCTCTCTCTCTGAGATCTATTTTACTATTATCCACCCACTTACCCTGTTGGTCTTCCTAGTAATCTCTTTCCTTCTGGCTTTCCCACCAATAGCCTGTGTGCAGTCCTCTTCCCCCATTCGTGCTACTTGCCCTGTCCACCTCATTCTTCACACTTCACAGCTGAATACTCAACTATGGAACTGCCTTTTGAATTCTCTTGCGAATAAATTCATGAATGAACTCTCTTTTATAACTTCCAGGCGGTCCGACGAGAAAGCACTACTTCGAATAGTTCGTTGTTATTCTCCCGTTGTCACGGGAAAATCTTTGTTGATATTCGTTGCCGCGGAAATGTGTGTCAATTCATGGCAAGGCTTCGGCCTTCACCAGCATATCCGTTGCAGCTGAAACGCGTGTTAGGAGCCGTTGTCTGGCAGTGGACTACTCCGGCTTTCAGGCGTCATGTCACAGTATCTGTCTACCCAACTACACAACACGTTAATCTTGAAACAGGGAAGATGTTTGAAAATAAAACGAACAGGTGAATATTTATATTAAGAGAATCGTAATTAGTGAACTGACGGAGAAAATGACGTAATGGTAACCTATGTATATAGTTTGTACTTTTATCCAAATATTGGAGGAATCAAACTGAAGTGGATGAGATTGATCAAACATGCAGCACGCGTAGGGAAGACGAAAAGTACAAACAAGTTTTGTCCTAAAAATATCATGGAAATGCTTAGGAGTAGATGGAACGATATTATTAACATTGTAAGATTTGAGGTCTCCACGGCGGTGACTATGAAGAATGCCGTCTTCTGGGATGTAGCGCCTTGTAGATCTTGTGTGAACTGACGTTTCGGAGGTACGTATCGCCTCCGTCAACAATGAAATAGATCTTAAAAGAAACAAGGTCTAGCAATGTGGACTGCATTCAGCTGCCTCAGGATTGAGTTTGTTGACGGGGTCATGTGATGAGTAGTTAAGCGACCATCAGCTTCTGAAGGACGTTGCATGTGATACTTTGGGTTGTGACGCAGAGAGAGATCCCGATGTTTTGGAAGATGCGCTTCCATCATCAGGGTCGAATAATGGGCCAAGCAAGAAACAAGCAGAAGCAGGGCGAATCGGTTGTGGAAATTCTGGCCTGATATAGGCCACTCCATGCTCTGACTGGCCTGATATAGGCCACTCCATGCTCTGACTGGCCTGATATAGGCCACTCCATGCTCTGACTGGCCTATATCAGGCCGAAATTTCGACGCGTTGGTTTCTTGCTTGAGTTACGCTTCGACCCCCAGATGGAGCTGGTTTCTCTCTGGAAGCGTGTGATTACAGAATTAAACAACAATTCAATCCACAATTATATTTAAATTGTTGTGTAATATGTTCAGACGACTGCCAAAGTAGGAGCAGCTGAAATTAATTCTCATTTAATAACAAATTTAAAATATTTCGGGTGGGATATCTGAAATGTGTTGAGTCCAACGGCCTTGACCTAGCCTGCCGCTTGGTTCACCTGTACTCTCGAGCCGGCCCTATTAAGGGCCACAGTAATGACCTTCACCTTTGTCTACAATAAACCCCAAACACCACTCAGTTTTTTAGTTTTGATGTAATCCGGCGCTCTGATTGGCTGTTCGTATGCAAGGAATGTTGCAGTCAGCTATTGTCGCTGCTTTAATTACTTGGGCTACAAAGAAGCTGGAAACAAAAGACTGTGCTACCGCGAAACAAAGCGAGCTGACAAATAGGTAACCCGGGGCCCGCAACACAATACTGATATGGTAATTACCAACCAGGCCAGGAGGCGACGTGAAAATAAGGTGGGCCACGAATTCAAAGTGTAAATTGAGCTACCTCAAACACCGAAGTACTATCCTTCACAAAAACATTAACCTTCTCGTTGCTGCTTACACGTTCTTGATTGGATGTTGAATTTCAGGCGATTCTAAGGGCCGCGCCATAGCTCAAGCGGTTAGTCGCTGGCTTCCCACCGCGGCGGCCCGGGTTCGATCCCGGGTCTGGTCAAGTGGGATTTGTGGTGGACGAAGTGACACTGGGGCGTGTTTTCTCCGAGTACTTCGGTTTCCCCTGCCAATCTTCCTTCCACCAATTGCTCCACAATCACCCTCACCTATCATCTGGGACTGGTACAATAGGCCAGAAGTGGCCGCAGTACAAGGGACTTAGTCCCACCGCACTGGCAATAAAAAAAAAGCGATTCTACTAAGTTGGTTCAGGCGGTCAGCAACAGTCCTGACTTGTGTTCAGGAGGTGTCCGGTTCGAATCTCGGCAAAATCACCGACTGACATGACGTTCTGCGTTATGTTTCCGAGTCCCATCAGGCAGATGCCGCGATGGTGCCTAAAATTATGCCTGACCGCTTCCTTTCACATCCCTTCCAATTCATTATTAACTAATTATCCTAGTTTTCGAGGCTATATATCACGAGCTGCTGACAGCTGCTTTAAGAGAAAATTATTATCCCTGTGCTTAACTAAGTAAACACAACACCGTGAAGACTTTGACTTTGGCATTAGAAAGAGGTGAGTGGTCAGCTTCTCGCCCCGGCCGCTTTAATCTCGGTGAAGAAACCCTCTGTACACATTGACGAGGAGGCTGGGTGGGCCCCAGGGTCGGTCTGGAAGCTGCGGAGAAGAGAGAACATCTCTTGCCCCTGCCGGTAGCTCGTCACTACCCCGACTGAGCTATACTGTAAAATGCTTACCGTAAAAATGTTTTTAGAACTACAGTGTTGCTACTTTCTCTTTCTATTCTGAATATAAATGTTGCTTTGTCTGGAAGGCAGACGGGATAACGAATTTTCCCCTGGGTCATGAGTCTATTGTTCCCTGATCTCGGAAACGCTGCGGAATGTATGTATTATGTACGTCTGAACATGAACGTGCCCTCAGGGTTGCCTGATTTATTTTCTTATGGAGAGAGGAACACCTTTATGAACCTCCTTTGCTTAACATCGCTCATACTGTATTGAGGGAAAGTTGGTGGTCGTTAAATTGATGATTACGGACTAATTCACATTAGCAGCCTCAGGAACATGACTTGTTTGTCTTAGGGTGGTCTGTAATCTTATGGCTCATGATCCTATTCTCTGTGGCTATTGTTATCCTGTGATATTTCACAGAAAAGAAAAGTACGTATGTGATCGTTCATTCCTTTCTGCCTGTTCAGTTTTCTTGAAATTATTTAATAAAGTTCAGACGTCGGGTCTTAGGTGTATTCATCGTAACGGTTATTATTGCAGAATGGGGAACAGTTGTAGCCCTTTCTTTCTTTAAAGATGTTGACACATGCGCTCACGGACTCACTGAATCACATATTAATATTAGATATTATGTGTGGTATGAGGTATATTTGATACAAAGTTACCATGACTTAGCATTACTTCAGAAACGTTATATCAAATACAGGGTGATTCTAGATTATTGTCGGGGTTTCCGTGGCCTATAAACGGAAGCCCCCTACAATAATTTAGAATAATTCAAGCAATGAATACGTCTAATATAATAGCGTATAATGAATCAAGCATAGTCACAAATCTTCCGATAATCATGTGATATGTAACTAATTTTCTGATAAACTGACTGACCGATTAACTAGCAATATAGAATAACTAATTTTACAGCCACTTCCGCCATAATCTTTCGTGACATGGTGCTTGGACACAGGTTCAGTTTTGATTTAGTATTGCGTCACATAATTAACGCAAAGAAAATTAAGTTTATGTTGCTGTCTCGTCACCAGAATGAAGAACAAATTAATGACATAAAGATAGGTAACGTGTTTTGAATGGCAGTCTGTGTTGTAAAAAGAAACGGAATCATAGCATTGCGATGTTGCGAGACTGCTTTGACCTTCGTAAGTGCATTACGAGCTTCAGCAGTGTAACTTAATTTAAACAGCTCGGTACCAAAAGTGTTAAGTAGGGCTTAAAGGAAACAAATCGTAAGTAATGCTGATTGGTTTGGCTTTGTCCACATATAACCCAGTGCTACGGCCATCATTCCCCATAAAGTTGTCTGATTAATAGTAAAATCAGAGCTTTTACTGTCCTTAATTAAACACAAAATCATGAACACGTATGGGGGAGTGGAGGTATAATTCCTCTCATTTTTAACTTCGGCATTAGGTGGAGATGTATGATGATTAGCTTCACTATAAAGACTAGGAAAGACCCCCCCCCATGCCCGTTTGATGGGATTCTGTGTGATTTGTGATTTTACGAATACGTATAAGCGGTCGGAGCGCGAAGCTGGTCACTGATCTCCATCTAGTGCCCAGGTCAAGAATGGTGGAGAACTATATCCATTGCCCCACACTTCTTCATGGCGTGGTGCTTAATTAAGACAGGAACAATTTAAGATTTGAGGTTTTTCCACCCGACACGATCCTACACCTGTTCTGGCCTGGTACCTAGTGGCCCATCTCCACACACCCCTCCCCTCCTCTCTATCGATTTCCCATGTTGCATACTCTCCCTCTCTTCCTTTTCTTATATAGCTGGGTGATTTCGACTGGTGGCTCAGTCTGCAGCCACCTGTTCTCGCTGGTTCCTCGCTCGCGAATTTTTTTTCTACCCTGAAAATGGAGGCGATACGTTCCTCCGAAATATCGGCTTATACAATATCTACACCGCGCCACATCCTACAAGACGGCATTCTTCAAAGACAGGGACAACTTTACCATTTTACGTCAGTAAATCTGCTTGTCCCTCTCTGGAATCTAACCTTGATTTCTCTGTCGTCCAGTCCATAAACTAGTATGATTTAAAGTATAGCTCTGAAACTACGAAAGCGTAACTTCGTGATTGGGTGCTTAGACGCAGAAGTAACCTTGCGTTTTTTGAAAAGTTACACGAGACAGGTTGTGCTGCTTGCATGCCAGCCTTATTACAAAACATATGAAGCATTGTAAGTAAAACAATGGTGAACGCAGTACATTTTATAACTGCAGATGTTATGGGGGGGAAGCCCTATGGCCCCATTGCTTCAAGAGGGTCCCGCGGGGGCCTGCAACAGGTAGGTGAGCGTCGGATGTTTTTGAGGCAGACTGCAGGTTGTTGAGAGCTGCAGTCTAGTGGCGCTCCCGGGAATTAATGATTTCTCATCATCAGGCTTGGACTTTATTACGACTAGAAACGGTACAGTCACGGGTGAATGCAAGTCGAGTTTTTGATTAGCCTGAAAGAAAGAGAAAACTGCTCAACGTTTTGTAATTACTTTAATTTGCGCTTCACTCAGACATAAACTGTAATTCAGAAACCATTCATTCATTCGTGGCTCTACAGCCCTTTGTTGGGGTACGGCCGATTTTTCAGTGTCGTAATCCTACACAGAGTCGGTAGGACTCCATGGACGGGGGATCGGCCCGTCGCAAGGCCGCTACCTAACACAGTAGACACACACAGACATGACTCATGTGGGATTTGAACCCACGATCCCAGTGTTTTAGAAAGCTAAGACAGTTCATGCCTTAGACCTCGCGGTCTCTGTGATTAGCAATTTAGAAATATTAGTAAAGAATATATGTGAATGTTTGTTTGGAGTAAAATCAAGTCGGAGAATCTTGCGATGTGTAGTGCGAGGTACTCACGCAGCTGAATATTGATTGATTGATTTATTTATTTATTTCGTCACTGTAGATCATTGTACATGATATATGACAAGTCAAGTTAATTCTGAATATTAACAATTTGATATATAAGTAGATTAAAATTACAATAGTTACAATTTTACTGCTGATTACAATTTAGAATTAGTTATAGTTATATTAGTTATAAAGGCATTGTTAGCTTTGGCGCTACGTGGCAGCGAGAATTGCGTAAGTAACAGCATCAAACAGAATTACCCGCTCAGCTATTCTAGAAATTCCGCGCGGTTTCTAGAATCAAGCTGTTCATTACTGTGCACACATGAGTCAGCCACCGGACCTTGTCACCAGTCAAATAAATCCAGCCAAAACCTTCCTACCACATTACCTTTCCATCTTCGCCTAGGCCTTCAGTGTTCTCTTTCTCTCGGGTTTTCCAACCAGAATTCTATATGCATTTCTGAGCTGTCTAGTACAGCAGCTGCTCACTCCGTCTCACCTCCTTGACGTCATCACCAAAATATTTGATAAAGAGTGAAAGCTCTCATATGCAACTTATCCGCCCTCTTAGCTTGTAATATTCTCCTCAGCACCCCATTCTCCAACACTGTACTGTGTGTTCTTCCTTATATTTAAAGAGGGTAAAATTATCTCGGTAACAGGCCGTGGAGGCCCATAGGGCTGTGAGACGTCGAGGCTCCCACATTTTCTAGACAATCGGCTCACAGATGGTGGTAAGGTTATCAGTTTTATTCGCCGGCCGCCTTTTACCCCCAGGAAGATCCCTGGTACTCATTTCTGTTAGAGGCCGAGTCGACCGTAGAGCCACAGTGCGGCTGGAAGATTAGGTAAATTGAGAGAATTCAGTGACATCATCGGGAATCGATCCCGCGACCTTCTGTCTTATAGCATAGTGCCTGAACTAACTACGCTACCTCTGTTTGGCCGCTGTGGAGAAGGAAAAATCTTTCCCCTACCTGGTTTTTGAATCCATATTTTCGGTCTACCGACTTCTGTCTGGATATTGACAACGTCATTAAATAGTTTTTTTTCCCTTGGCACTACAGCCCCAGTGGGTCTAGGCCTACCTCCATGAACTTCTCCGTTCACTTCGGTTTTTCTAGATCTTAGACATACGGTAGGACTCCTTGGGCGGGTGATCAGCTCGTCGCAAGGCCTCTACCTGTACACAAACACAGTAAAACGCACACACACAAATTAACATCCATGCCCTGAGTGGGATTCGAACCCACGATCCCGGTTTACAAGCGAACGAAGACAGTACATGCCTTAGACCGCTCGGCTACCGTGACCGGCTCATTAAATAATTACCTTCAAAATTTACTTCATGTTCTGTCCCTCAGTCATGTTGTGATCCGACTGTACCTGAAGCCTTCAGGACCGCATGACAAGACACGATGTGTGAGGCAGGTAGAAAATTGTTAATTGGTAGCTCCAGGCCGTCTCATTTCAACCTTCAAAAAATCGAACGCCTTCCCCCACCTTTTCCGCTTGCTTCAATCAGGAGGACTCCCTGTGTTAATTCGGAAACACAAACAGTACAGAGCTTCCTAAACTAAATATAGTGCGTCACTAATTCACTTCGACCTTCAGGCTCCTACAGCATTCACGATACAGTGGTGATTTTTATGTAAAATAAACCAAATAAAGGAGCAGGGAAATAAATTTCTAGTCAAATAAACAAGTTCCAGCGGAGAACTAGCAACAGCAATGTAAAGAAAGTGAGACAGTTGCTATGGATACTAAAAACTTATGTTAATTGTCTCGTACTAACGTAAACACACCTGGACACGTTACAGAGCAGTTGTTCCCACCTTATACATGCTAACTCACGAAGGAATTTGAAGGATTTTGATGAAATTTTGGAGTGGGTACGGTGGAGATGGATGGTGCTGTAGCAGCGGTCCTGGCTACGGGATGGACGACAGAAGGGTCGCAGTTCGATTTCCAGTAGAGTCAAGAATTTACTCTTCTCCACAGCGTCCACACCGGCCCTGGGGCCCACCCAGCCTCCTATCCAATGGATACCGTGGCCGTTTCTCCAGGGTTAAAGCGGCCGAGGTGTGAAACTGATCACTGACCTCCATCTAGTGCCGAGGTCAAGAAAACTTAAGTCTATAGTACTGTATTTCCCTGTGGAAGCCCATAGGGTTGTGAAACGTCGAGGCTCCCACATTTTCTAGACAATCGGCTCACAGAAGGCGGTGGGGTTGTCAGACTTACGCCCCAGCCTCCCTTTGCACCAAAGAATATTCCTCGTACTCATTTCTGTTAGAGACTGAGTCGACCTCAGGGCCATAGTGCCGCTAGAAAGATTAGGTCAATTGAAAAATCCAGTGACCTCATCGGGAATCAAACGCACGACCTTCAGGTTTGTAGCATAGTGTCTCAACTAAGTACGCTACTACTTGCAGGTTGTTGAGGTAAAAAGCTTTATTACAATTTGATTTGTTTTTTATTTGTTTCATTCTACTTAATTGTAAGCTTTATTACACTTCAGGTAAGCACTTGTTTGAAAGTGCGTCGTTAGTTTCACGTCAGTGCAGAAGAGAGTTCGCAGGTGTTCTGCCAAGATACGGTACGCATCTAGAGGCGAGGCAATTAACATTTCTGAAGAACAATTTGCTTTATGGCCGCTGTAGTCACGACAAACAGTAAAACAATATATTTTTCCGAAGCATGAATTCTGATCTTAGGCGACCTGACCATCTGTCCACATGAGCAGGAAAAGAGATCCACGTTCTCAGATCGGACCACCCAGTGGGCGGGACTTACATACTAACTAGACTGCCCGTTAATGATAATCTGAACTGCAATTTGAGGAACATTTTTTTTTGTCATGGCGGTTACTTAACCTCAACGCCATCTGTGAGCCCATTGTTAAGGAAATGTGTGAGCCTCGACGTCTCACAACGCTATGGGCCTCCACGGCCTATTACATGAACAGCTTTACTTTACCTTATGACAGTTACCTAAATTCAACTTTTATGCCTTCTTGGATTGGTTGCAAAGCCAGAATGAAAAAGACTACTGGGCAGACCAAGACGTAGGTGGGTGAACAATATTAAAATTGATCTTAGAGTGATATAATGGGATGATATGGACTGGATCGATCTGACTCAGGATAGCGTCCAGTGGAGGGCTCTTGTGTACACGGTAATGAACCTTCGGGTTCCATAAAATGCTTAGAAATTCTGACTAACTGCACAATTGGCAGCTTCACATGCTAGGACTCAGTTCCAGGAGTGAGTGAGTGAGTGAGTGGCTTCTTGGCCTCACACACACGTAATTCTTGTGACTTACAGAAGAACTGTGTTACTATGGTTACTCAGAAAGCATACATACTCATTGTCTACGTGGTCTTATTGATTTTCATACGGGGAATAGTAGCAAAATTAACAATTCTCCCAAGATTGTCTCTCAACAAGGAACATTTATTTTTATAAAAGATAAAACAACTCCATCCAGTGCGATTGTTGAAGTTGTTACTACTTCAAACACAGCACGCCACGAACAAACACAGGACGATATCAAAGAACCTCCTTCTCAAGAGAGACAGGCGGCACAAGTTCAGCCCCCGTCAAGAAAGACAATAGGAGAAGGGACACGAACCTATTTGGTTTATAAATTTTAACTTAAATAACAAAAGTTTTAAGAAACTTTAATATACCAAGACAACCGCTGTAGTTGTGAAAGCTTTGGATTTTGTATATATTGTGTATTACAAACATATTGTATGTGTATATAGTTTAACACTCAGAACACCCATTGTAATAGTGGTTTCCAAGAAGTATCGATGGTCTATAGGGACCGAAACATGTAAGGGTGTTAAGAATTGAAGCAGTAGAAACTTCAACAGTCACACTGGACGGAGTTGTTTTATCTTTTATAATATTGTTAGTGTGACGGACCAGAATGAAACAAATCAAATTTTTTTCTATTTTCCATTTTATCTACCATTTTGTCTCTCGCCCGTTTTTAACTTGCTTTCCTTATTTTGAAAGAATAAAAGTAGGCTTATGCAATCATCATACTGCCTTGTATGTCTGTAAATCCCTCCATCAACCTTCGAATGCCCGAACCACTCCTTAGGAATATTGGTATGTACAGTATATCATGGCATCTGAGCCCATCTCAGAGGCGTACTTCGTAAATCCGTCCTATCAGTCTGTGCGTCTGTATATATATATATATATATATATCC
>NW_019730009.1:82346-166652 GCF_002891405.2 Cryptotermes secundus | reverse complement strand
ACATGTCGTTTTCTGTGCAGTGCAAGTCGTATCGAAGGAAAGTAGGCGTTTATTTCTTCAGAGAAATTTCTGAAATGTTGTCCATCTGTATGCAACCAGGTATGATATTCTAAGCGTCTCCTTTCCCTATTCTTTACCCACCAAACCCCTGTATATAGTCTTCTGTCATGCGTGCTACATGCCTTGTTAATTTAAACCTCCCTGATAGGTGATTAATAATGTTTGTCCAGAGTACAAACTATGGAACTCCTCTTGAGGCGAGTTTCTTCAGCCTCGTGTTGTTTCATCCAGCTTAAAAGCAGATGTCGCTCGCTTTACCCCGGGGAAGGAGCCCCATTTACTCATTGGATAGGAGGTTTGGTGGACCCCAGCGCCGGTCTGGACTATGGAGAAATTAAAATCCTTGACCCTACCGGGACTCGAACTCCGCCCTCTCGGTTGTCCAGCCCGTAGCCAGTCGCTATACCGACTACGCTATCGCGGCTCCTACCCTGTTCTCAAGCACCCTCAATCTCTGTTCTTCCCTTAATGTGAAAGACTAGGTTTTACAACCGTACAAAACCGTAGGCAGAATTATACTTCAATGATTAAGTTCTGAGGCAGCAAACCTGCAGATTAAACATTCTTAACTGAAATGTAGCAAGCATTTTCCGAATGTAATCTGATCTTCTCCGTGAATACGTACACACTTAACTGTTAATGTCCTTCCAAATATTGCTGCTCTGTCACGTTTGGAACGGGTTCACGTAGAAGCCAGTATATTAGAGCTGTCTGTAGCCGCAGTAGCGTAATGAGACATCTTCACGAAGCTAAAATATTCTACGGATGAAACCGTAAAACAGTAATCAGGACATTCACGAACTTGCTGCAGTAATGCTCGATAAAATACAACCTCGGGTTTTAACATCTGCTAGCTCCGTTTATTGGTGCCTGTCGAGACCTCTTCAGGCAGGAATCGAAACTAATCTCTACACTCGATGCCAGAAGAATTTATGCATTGATGAAACTACAGAACAGAAAGGAAACAGAAGCAATAACTATATTTCATTATCTCTATATGTCTTTTTATTTATTGACTAGCGTCTAAATGTCGGCTGTAAAACCCCTGGAGGTCGATACAGAGGTGGACCTCTCTCTTATCCCTGTAAGTCGCTGGCTAAATAATAAGTGATTCGGTCAGTGAGACAGTTATTTGGTTACGTGATAATATTTTCGCTTGGTGGGGTGTGGAGTCCAGTTGGGTCAACTCGGCACGGCGGCCACTGATCGGCCTATTGTACCTGCACCGGTTGATTATGATGATGGAGAATTTGGTGGAATGAAGATTGGCAGGGGAAACCGAAGTACTCGAAGAAAACCCGCCCCAACGCCACTTTGTCCACCACAAATCCCACTTGACCAGACCCGGGATCGAACCCGGGCCGCCGCGGTAGGAAGCCAGCGACTAACCGCTTGAGCTGTGGCGCGGCCCACGTGACAATATTTACTCACCTTGATGAGTTAAGGATTTAGAAGGACGTAATGATCATGACTGTGTGGTTAGGCGGAATCCGGAAAGGAAAAGCCGATCGCGGATTATCTTAAGGTGCTGTTGCAGTTTCCCTGTTGGGGTCTCATAATCATTAAAAATCATCTGGGATAGCCTGTTAGGAAAAATGGATGTCTGGGTGGATAAATACTCGTAGGCAGATACATGGATGGATGGATGGATGGATAGATTGATTGATTGGTTGGTTGATTGATTGAGTGGGGGGGCTTTTTCCCCCGGGGTAAACCGGGGAGGCCATGAAGCTGACCATCTTCATCTAGCGCCGAGTTCCAGAATGATGGAGCTATACCTCCACTCCCCATACGTATTCAAGGCGCAGTGCTTATTTAACTAAGCACAGTGACAACTTATCTCTAGACGTTGGGATTGACACACGGAGTCTTTCGTGCGTGCTTGTGTGTGTAGAAAAGTAAAGCTATTCCTTTAACTGTCCGTGGAGACCCATAGGGTTGTGAGACGTCGAGGCTCCCACATTTTATAAAAAATCGGCTCACAGATGGCGGTGAGGTTGTCAGCCTTACGCGCCGGTCGCTCTTTACACCCCAGGAAGATTCCTGGTACTCATTTCTGTTCGTGGCTTAGTCGAACCCAGGGCCATAGCGTGGCTGGAAGGATTAGGTCAATTGAAAAATTCAATGACCTCATCGGGAATCGAACCCGCGACCTTTCGGCTTGTAGCATAGTGCTTCAACCAACTACACTACCGCTTGTGCACTGATTGGTATATGGCGGTAACTCCCTAGTCTTGTGTCCGGGTGGTGCTCGAATCTTCGCTATTCTGGATGTTATTCGTGGTTTTGGTCAGTCCCTCCTGACAAATTCTGGCTCAGTGCCTCAATCATTCATCAGTCATTCTACTGTTTGACACTTTCGTGTCTAGATAGCGAGAGTGGCGTAAAACAACTCGCAGAAAACATGTCGGTTTAAGTGACTTTAATACTTAACACAGTAAACAGACCCCACCTGTTTAATGCCACACCAAAACTGCATTTGCTCCATTTTCTTAGTCAGGTCCAATAGCCGAAGGATGTTTAATGAGCACAGGTAAATACGGGTATTTGAAAATTAAAGTTTTATGGTTGACGGTTATCGAACGTCTTTTATTGATCTGGCCCGGCTCCAACAGTTTTTGATTGGCGGTACTAAACTGTAGGGCGCGGAGGCACCTGCGCGAGGCATTCACCCAAGGAGATCGCCTGTCTTTGTTCCTTGGTCACAGCCAAATTGCAGTTTTCCCACGTAACTTACGTTCGGCTAAAGCCATTTCGGATGTGCGACCATTTTAGAACGCGGTCGTACAGTTAACGGCGCGAACCATAATGCAGTTGAGATCAGTACCGCTATTAAAAGCTGGGATAGCTCAGTCGGAATAGGTACGGGCTGGACGGCATGGGTTCGATTCCCGGCAGTGCAACAACATTTTTCTCCTCACCGCAGCGTCCAGACCGGCTCCGAGGCCAACCCAACCTCCTATTCAGTGAGTACACGAGGCAATTTCCCCGATGGTAAGGCGGCCGGGGCGTGAAGCTAATCTTTCACTACCATCTAGTTGCCGAGGTCAGAATGGTGGAGATATACATCCACTCCCCCATGCGCCTTCATGGCATGATGCTTAATTAAACAGAGGGATCACTTCTTCTTATATTGTGGCGTGTAGGACCCATTGCTATGCAACGACCGCGAGATGGTCGGATATACTAGGGCCGTTTCTCGACAACGGCTTCGGTAAACACGTACCCTTTGCTAGGCAGCAGATTCTTAATACTGCAATAGGTGGATTACAACGATGGAATGTCTGTTTTCTACGTGGTCCGTGCCGGGAGGAGGTTTATAGCTTAGTTGAATTGAAAGTGAGTTATGTACGGGAGTCTGTGAAGAGAGGCAGAGGAATAGCCGTTGTTGGAGTCCTTGCCAGGAAACGTCTAGTAACCGAGTGAGAACACCAAACTGTGTGCTCTAGTAAACTGTAAAATGGTAAAGTTGTCGTGTGCTTAACTAATTAAGCACTACGCCACGAAGGCGTTCGGGGGAGTTGATGTATAGATCCACCTTTTCTTGACCTTGGCGCTAGCTGAAGGTGAGTAGTCAGCTTGACGCCCCGGCCGCTTTGCCCTCGTGGAAAGAACCCCCGGTACCCATTGGATACGAGGTTGGGTGGACCTCAGAGCCGATGTTGACGATTTTGAGAAGAGAAAATTCTTGACCCTACCGGGACTCGAATTCCGAACCCTCAGTTATCCAGCCCGTAACCAGTCGCTATACAGACTGAGCTATCCATGCTAAGTTTAAACCACGAAGAATCTGATCTGTTTTTGTGAATACTTAGAGATGCAGATCTGTGAACTCAGTGACTTTGCTGCTACATTCCAAGAAGATATTCTTGTACCTTTGGCGGGGGGGGGTGATAAAGTAAATCCGGTCCCTATATTGGGGTTCAGAAGAGGTAATGGCAATAAATTTTCCCACAAAAAGGTGTTTTAGGCGACGGTATGTGGAGAGTCGCCCAATTCTCAATTCGTTCAGTATTACCCGGAACTAATAGAGGCATTATCAGGCTGGCACTCACAGCCTCTCTGATCGTCGAGCTGGTTCGTATGAAGGATTCAACCCACATCTTTCATCAGATTCGAACTGAATCGCCTGCAGCTCGCTCGTAAATGCCTGCATGAGGTGGCGAGCATAGTCAAGATGAAATCAGGAGACTTGCTTTGCCCTGTCGTGCACCTGGAAACTTGAAGAGTCCTCTTACAGAGACGAAGAACTTTCAACTCGTGAAGGTAATGCGCCTCCCTCTTGTTTCCAAAGAGTCACGGTTACGAAATTCTATTCATCTGCCGTATGCTGCAGTCTCACCGTGGTTACGCTCCTGGTAGGCCCGAAGTGTAATTGAATTCTTGTCGGCTCTCTTGATAAAAGGAAAGATGATCACGGTGGCTGCGCGTTCTAAGGCATGAACTGTCTTCGCCCGCTCAAAAGCTGGGATCGTGAGTACGAATCCCACTCAAGGCATGGGTGTTTGTGTTGTCCTGTGTTTAGGTAGCGGCCTTGCGACAGGCTGATCACCCGTCCTAGGAGTCCTACCGTCTGTGAAAGAAAGATTACAAAATTAAAGAAGAGGCCAGGGCCCAACAAAGCAATGTACAACACTTTCGATAACAGTGAAGATTAGATTCTGCTTCAGCGTCATGCATTTTAGGGCCCGAAAATTGAGAATATTTAGATCGAAGGGAGATGAAGTGACGGGAGTTTGGAGAAAACTACATAATGAGGAGCTTCATAACTTGTACTTTTCGCAGAGTATAATTATAGAACGATAAACTCCAGGATGATGAGATGTGCAAGGCATGTAGCACGCATGGGTTAGAAGAGTATTGCATATAGGATATTCAGAAGGAAAGATATCACTAGGAAGACCTACACGTAGGTGGGAGATAATATTAAACTGCATTCCTAGATAGGATGGGGTGGTAAGGATTCGATTGATCTGGCTTAGGATAGGAACCAGTGGAGGGCTTTGTGAACATGATAATGAACTTTCGGGTTCCATAAAATGTTGAGAAATTCTTGTGTGACGGCTTCTCAAGAAGAGCTCAGCTCCCTTGAGTTAGTTAAAGGTTCATTGCTTCCAGTCTGTTGCGGAAAGGACTGCAGGCGACCACTGAACTTATATATTTGTATCGTTTGTTTACTTTTATATTACAACTGTTAGGCTGCTAGAATTATGGCGGTTGGTGGAACGTGTAGCACACGCTGGGAAGACTAGACATACGTACAAACCTGTAGGCTGAGAAAGTGTGGGAAAGTGTCACTTGGAAGATCTAGACGCAAAGGGGGGGGGACAAACTCCGTGGTTTTAGTCCGCAAGTGAACTATACCGAACAAGCGACCGCCGCTTGTCGGCGAATTTAGTGCCAGCTTTAGCGGATAGAGGGTGTCGCGCAGTCAGCGCAACGGATCATCACGGCCGTCAATCTCGTATTTTCTAGACCGGAGCCGCTATTTCCTTGAAATAGCTCCTCAGTTATCCTCACGAGGCTGAGTAGACCCCTTCCAGACCCACTACTTCTCAGAAAATCTAGTGGCGCCGGGAATCGAACCCGGACCTCTGGATCTGTAGCCAGGAACTCTGACCACTAGACCACAGAGAGGCGGTCTAGACGCAAACGGGAAGTAGGGTAAAGCAGATAAAAGTGTTCCTGTTCTTAATTAAGTGCTATGGCCATGAAGACATGTGGGCTCCACTGTGCTTTACCTCAGCACTAGATGGAGGTGAGTGGCCAGCTTCACGCCTCGGCCATTTTACCCAAGGGGAAACGGCCCCCGGTATCCATTGGATAGGAGGCTGGGTGGACCCCAGAACCGGTTTGGACGACATGGAGAAGAGAAAATCATTGCCATTACTGGGACTCGAACTTCGACCCCTCGGTCGTCCAGTCCGCAGGCAGTCGCTGTACCGACTGCGCTATCCCGGCTCCTAAGGTACACCTATCCCTGTAACAGGCCGTGGAGATCCATAGGGTTGTGAGACGTCGAGGCTGTCACATTTTTACACAGTCGGCTCACAGATGTTGAGGGGTTGTCAACCTTACGTCCTTAGCCCCAGGAAGATTCCTGGTTCTCATTTCTGTTAAAGGGTGAGTCGCCTCCAGGGCCATAATGCGGCTGGAAAGATTAGGTCAAATGAAGAATCCAATGACCTCATCGGGAATCGAACCCTCGACCTCCCGTCTTGTAGCATAGGGCCTCAATCAACTACGCTACCGCGTGCCCCCATAGTCCGTATTATGCATGGCTTCTTGCCAGTTCATTGACCAAATTAACAGAGATAAGGCAGACCTACCTGTTTCTTCATGTTGACCCCGTTAAACACCGAATCTGCTCAAATGAAGCCCGTCTCAGCTTGTGAGTTGCCAACATTCGCGAGGATGCGTACCCCAGACCTCCCGATCAGCGCACGTGCCGTGGGCGTGCGATTTGCACAGGTTCAGTGCACTCCTCTGTCTTGCAGAGAAACAGACCTAGGTGATTGTTACGGCTCTTTCTTCCTCTTTCATTCCGTCCTACCTCCTCTCTTCCTTCTTTTGTTTCACTTTCTCTCTCGTTTTATCCTGCATTCTTTTCCTTTAAATTTCTCTCCTTTTATCGCGTCTTGCTTCATTTGTTCTTTCGTTTTCTCCCATTTATTCCTTCATTTCCTTCTATCACGTTCCATTTCTGTCGTGTATTCTTTCTTCCTATCTTCTCGTCTTTCGTTGTGTCACTTTATCCTGCCTTCCTTCTTCCATTCTTCACGTATTTCACCTTCTCTCTCGTATTCTGCTTTCTTCGTTCTTTCGCTTTCTCCCTCATTCGTCCTTGCCCCCTTTATTCTATTCTTTCACGTTATGATTAGGCAATATCTTGCCTTCTTTACTTCTCCTCTCTGAGCTTTTCTGTTTTTCTGTCTTGCCGTGTTTCTTTGCTCATTAAATAATCTGACAATCAAGCATTCCTTTCCCCGACACAAACAACTGAATTTCCATAGGATTTTAGGTTCTCACACCGGTGGTCATGAAGAACTCTGTCTTCTGGCGTCCGTTGACATTCAACTCACATTTCGGAGTAACATCTCAGCATGAAGGCGGGTACCAATCAGAGCTCTGCTTGTCGCCTGTTTGGCTTCCACTCGCAACGGACTGACTGTACGGAATTCTCGCGGTCTCGCGTCCGCATTGTATTCAGTGTGTTTGTGCAGCCCTAGTGCTTCACCCCTGTGCTCACTTTATGCCTAATTCCAAGAGAGTGGGCTCCACCCCCGAACCTCTGCCGCGTGCCTGTCTTGAGAAACTTGCACCTGCCGATACTGCGACTCGCTCCGTGCAACAGCGGCACATCTCACCGTGGGGCCCACAAAAACTATAATTGGATTACTCACTCTCTCTCTTTCGCAGCTTTAGTTTAAAAGTCACTCCTTTCCGGTACTAATGGAGATATTGCGTAATGGAAATGCGGTAATGAATCCTGCGTTGATTACACTTCAGAGGAAATATATATGATACGTGTTAATGTTTGTTTCTTATTTTCTTTCCATCTACTGCCGAGGTTAAAATGCGTGGAGTTCTACTTTCACTTCCCCATACGTCATAGTGGCGTGGTACCTAATTAACGCATGAATTCATCTACATGTCTTGGTGCTCGCTTAAGCACAGGGACAACTTTACCTTGTGTTACCGTCTCTCTTCATATTTCTTGTTTAATTTTACTGCTTCTACATTTAGGCGTCTGAATAGCTCAGATGGTATAGGGACAAGCTACGGACTGGACGCCCGGGGTTCCATTCCCGGCAGATGTAAGATTTTCCTCTTCTCAGAAGCGTCCAGACCGGCTCTGGGGCCCACTCAGCCTCCTGTCCAGTCGTTACTGGTATGAAGCTGACCACTCAGTTCAACCTACTTCCGAGATCAAGAGTGGTGGAGCTATACCTCCGCTTTCCTATATGTCTTCATGGCGTGATGCTTAATTAATTAGGCACAAATGAGTACCAGGAATCTTCGTGGGAGTAAAGGGCGTCCGGCCGGCGTGTAAGGCTGACAGCCTCACCGTCATCTGTGTGACAGTTGTCTAGACAATGTGGGAGCCTCGACGACTCACAACTATATGGGCTTCCACGGCCTGTCCCTTGTAAGGGACAACTTATGGAGCCAGGATAGCGCAGTCGGTACAGCAACCGGCTACGGGTTGGATGAGTGAGGGGTCTGAGTTGGAGTCCAGGTAGGGTCAAGAATTTCCTCTTCTCCACGTCTTCCAGACCGGCTCTGATGCCTACCCAGCCTCCTATCCAATGGGTACCGGGGACTGTTTCCTTGGAGGCAAAGCGGCCGGAGCGTGAAGCTGACTACTCCCAACTATTGCCGAGTTAAAGAAAACATGGATCTTTATGTCCATTCCCCCATGCGTCTTTAGGGCGTAGTGTTTAATTAGTTAAGCACAGGGACAATTTTTTTATTTTGCCAAAGACGACTTCATCTTTTGCCTTTACCTTCTGCAACTGAAACGCAACTGAGATGAAGCCAGTTGAAATCACTGCGGTTATCAGCACCGTAGTTGGTCACACTGTGGTCCACTCTGATACCTTATACGAGGGCTGAAACTTCAATGGCAGTAACTATTTATTTACAACTGATACAGAATAGATGCATGTTTCGAAGTTTTACTGTCCAGCATTGTGTACAACCCGTTGCCAGTGATGTGGAAGTCGTAGGATACCTTTAGCAGCGCCTGTTGTGTTGATAGTTTGAATGGAGCGGTCTACTGCCTGAAGAATCTCTGGAACAGTTCTGAAGCGAATGCCACGAAGTGGTTCCTTCATCTTAGGAATCAAATCGAGGTCACAAGGGCTTAAGTCCGGGGAATATGGTGGATGGTACAGCACTTCCCAGCCCCATTGGTCGAACAGATCAGTCAAGCTTACGCTGCATGCGGCCGAGCATTGTCCTGCAAAATGATGGGTGGGTTCTGCAGAAAGTGTCGCCGCTTCTTTCTCAAAGCTGGTCGCAGGTTGTGTTCGAAAAATGAACAGTAATACTGCGCACTGATGGTCTGCTGTTGGGGAACGGTATGCGTTAGGATAACAGCATCACAGTCGTACACGAGAATCACCATAACTTTCACATTGCTGGGGTTCTGACGAACTTTTGAGTTTCGTGGTGACCCGTAATGACGCCATTCGTTTGATTGGCGTTTCATTTGTGTCTCGTACGATTTGGCCCATGTCTCATCCAGCGTAATGATACGGCGTAAGAAAGCCTCTCCTTCGCGCTCATAGTGCTCCAAGTGGTTACGAGCAGAGTCGTATCGTAGCCGTTTCTGCATTTCCATCAAATCATGCAGAACCCATCGTGATGCAGTTTTTCTCATACCCAGGCGTTCCTTCAGAATGTGAAGCACAGCCGTATGCGCTAATCCTATCTCTCGGGCCAGCTCACGAATCGTATGGCGTCGATCACTCTCCAGTAACTCGGAAAGAGCATACAGATCTTCTTCACTGACACTAGGACGACCTGGCCGACACATGTCTGCCACATTTTGGCGTCCCTCGTTGAAGGCTTTTACTCTCCTTGCCCGCAAGCCTCTTGAAGACGTTGATGACACTGTCGTGCTGTACAGCCTCTGGCACATTAAATCTTTAACCAACTCCGTTGTTCCTCTTTTGAAATCATCGTGACAACACTACATTAGACCGCCAGCTAACACGAGGCTCTGTTCTTCTTGTCACTGCGCATGCGCGTGATGTGGGAAGGGAGAGTCCATTTGCTCTGAGGTAAGGTAGGTATGTAACTAATGTGTGGTATAAGCGACATTGTTTGGTTCAGTTGCATGGCGTCTCTACAGCAGTGTTGCCACTATTAAAGGTCCACCCTCGTGGCTCTTAAAGAAATATTAGAAATCGAGAACTCACTGAATGTGTTCACTGTGAACCTGGAAAGTTATGGAAAGAGAGCTCTAATTATATAAACACTACACCGTACCGCACCGCACCGCCTGTTATCATAGTCTGCTGTCAGCGTGCATGCAAACCGCCTCCTTGGACGTCACCGCGACCTCATTGCAGACCGACGCGGACCGGACGTTACATTATTTCTTTCTTCATATACCTATTGTAGGACCAAATTAGGAAGAGTACTAGGAAGATGATAAACAAAACTCAGTCCAGGGATTTTGACTACGGCATGAGCTAGGCGAACACGGGATCGGGGTTCCGTATCTGCTACCTGCAAGAAATTTTGCTTTTCCCCGCAGCATCCAGATAAGCTCTGGGGCCCACCCAGCCTCATATTCAATGGCTACCGGGTTTTTTCCCGGTAGCAAAGCGGCTGGAACGTGTTGCTGACAACTCAATTTTGTGCCGAGCTTAAGAATATGTACAGTCGTACCTCCACTCCACACACATAACTCTGCGTCGTGACAAATTTAACTTTATTTTCTGATGCAGTTATGTTCATAATATTTATTGTTATGGTGTTTCATTTAGAGAGGTTATAGCAGGTCCAGTGATCCTGGAATGTAGTCATGAATAGGAAGTAAGGATGGAACTGGCTCAGGATTATGTCCAGTTGTGGGTTTTGGTGTTGTACGGGTTCTTCTGCCATAGTGTTAATTAGTAAGATGAGTCTCAGGGAAATCGGTTGTGAGGACGGGAGGTGGAGGAACTGGCTCACGATATTGTTCAGTGGCAGGCTTTGGTATCATCGGTGTTGAACCTTGGCGTTCTGATACCAGAGACTTAAGTAATCAGTAGACAAGTCACGTAAGCGACTTCTACGTCAACTTTCTTATCAAAAAATATGGGGCTTTACAACTTTTTCCCGAGGTTACTGTGGCTGTTCTCTCCATATCTTTCAGGGATTTCCCAACACACGTTTACGTGTAACCTTATGCATATTTAAGCTCCGTAATCAATCACTCCCTGACATCTGAACGTGCAAACATAGCCTGCTCGTTAATGCCTACTGCAGCACGCCGGTTGATAGCGCTGTCTGACAGTCCGACTGGGTTGCCAAATGCGCGTGCCAATTGTCAGGGACTGAAACAGCCTATCTGTCTGTCTGTCTGTCTGTCCATCCATCCATCTATGACTCTACAGCCCTTTGTTGGGCATTGGCCGCTTTTTCACCTTCTTAATCCTATACACAGTCCGTACGACTCCTTGGACGGGAGATCAGCCCGTCGCAAGGTCTCTACCTACACACAAGACAACACAGACACAGAATAAACGCACACAGACATCCATTTGCGTGACTAATAAGACGGGTTTTTGGATTTGATGATCGAATTTATTGGACATTTATACAACTTGGTACAACATTTCACAGATCACTATCTTCCACTGGACACTCTCGACTTCTGACCACACTGCCTTAATCCATTCCTCTGGAGCCACAGTCACTCACTGTTACATAGCCTCGGGTCTGACCTCACAGAAAACACGCCCATTGCCTAGTAATGGACGTCGTCTGTGTTTGCGTATTCGTTGGAACATGTTTACCCCGCAACGTGCTGTTTACCAAGAATCTGTCTACCGAGATGTTGCGTAGCAGTGGGTCGATGCATCACAATATTAAAATGGATCTTCGAGATACAGAGTGGGGCGGTATGGACTGGATTGACCTGACCACTGGAGGGATCTTGTGAATACGGCGATGAACCGTTTCATGACGAAGACACTCGCCAGAAGTCCCCTTCACGGCAGGAAGGAGTTGAGTTTTGGGCCGCTCTGGTTCTGAGCCGAGCTCTGGCTGGCAGCACTGGCTCCCTCCTCCCCCGCCAGAGTGTGTGTGTAAATCACGCGCGCCCAGTGAGGGGCGGCAGCAGGTAGAACTGTGCACCTGCGCGCACTGTTCCCATAGCGGCCGCGTTCACACAGGAGCGGCGCCGCCGCCTCTACTGCGCAAGTCATTATGTATGGCTTGTTTCACAACGCTGGCAGTAGCTCATACAGTTTATCATCGAGTGATGTCATGTTTAATGAACAGTGAATAAAAACGATGCGGAAGGGAATGGTGGTCACCTGTTTCAAGGTACTTTCTCATTATTTACCTGAAAGAAGGGAGGAAAACCATGAAAGAACCATATTCAGGATAGCCGGTATCTTGGCCGAGATTCGAACCGGCTACCTCACACATGAAACTTACATTGTGAACGAATTTGTTCGGTGGAACCAGGTGATACAAGGTGCAACATAAAGTACAAGTGCCCTCGGGACGCTGAGTGAGTCCTGGTACAAGGTGCAACATAAAGTACAAGTGCCCTCAGGACGCTGAGTGAGTCCTGGTACAAGGTGCAACAAGTGGCGCTTTCTGAGAAAGACCAACTGCTCCTTTCGTCGAAGAGTAATCATCATTTCCAAACACGTGAATTGTCTTAGAACGAAAAGAAATTTGGTCATGGGTCCCGACGGGGGCCGAAACTAAGAACGACTTTGCTGGCGAGGACCAGCAACAATTTACTGCTGTGCTAGTTTGATCACAAATTTGCTACCATATGACGCTTTATGATGCGAGCTAACGAAAATGTTGTTAAGGAAGTAAATAATACGAATAGTTTGTCTTCTGAAAGTCAGCCGATGTTTCGGAGGAACATATCGCCTCCATCTTTAGGGTCGAATAACAAGCCAAGCAAGTAACCAGCATGAAGCAGGCAGAGAGCAGCACGTTTCTTGATTGGCTTACTTTTCATCCCTGAAGACTGACGTAACATACGTCGGTTGACTTTCAACAGACCACACGGCGTTGTGTCCCAGAAAATAGAATTCTTAACAACCACTGTGAGACTGTGACTCGTCTGAGCCCCTGACCGCTTTCAAGTCGTCGTAGTGTGAACTCGGCCTGCGATCCTGCAAGAAAGAGATAGGAATAGCATTTTAGGATCAGTCCTCGCCCAAATCAAGACCGTTAAAAAGAATGAGATAAAATGAGATGGTGAAAAAAAAGTGAAAGATTTCGCCTTTCCATCATTTTCAATACCTGGGCGGATGGCGAGTTTCTTTTGTCTTCTCGTACGCGTATTTCATTCAACAATTTGTGCATGTAAGCGAGACAGAGAGAACGTGATGCCACTCTGTACGATATTCAGCGTGTCCAGTCCCGGAAGGTTTGTAATTGATTGTAATTCTATTCTAGCGCATGCGTAGAGACGAATTAGATGCCGTATCGCCGAACATAAGTTTAAGTGACTTATGAACGAGGCTGTCGTAGAGTTTGGGACCAGCGTGTAGTGTTCAGTACCCCCAGTACGAGGAGCCGGGTAGCGCAGTCGGTATAGCGACTGGCTACGTGCTGGACGACCGAAGGTTCGGTGTTCAAGTCCCGGTAGGGTGAACAATTTTCTCCACATCGTTCAGACCGGCCCAGGAGCCCACCCAGCCTCCTATCCAATGAATACCGGGGACTCTTTCCCCGGGGGTAAAGCGGCCTGGGCGTGCAGCTGACCACTCATCTCCAACTAGATATTTTCAGAGACATTTATACCCATGGCACATGGCGTCACATTCCAGTAGACGAATCTTGATACTACCGCAAACCTTAAGTCTCACATTTCAGTGGTATTTGTCTGGGAGGGACTGAAGAAATCCACGAAAATCCCAGTCGGAATAACCGAGATTTGAAATCGGGACATGCTGAATGCAAGTACTTACTCGAATGTGGGAGCCAGGATATCTTCATCGGTAAGGTGACTTGGCTACTGGTTGGAAGACCGAGGAACCGTGGTTCGATTATCGGCAGACGCAAGATATTTTTCTTTTCCCCATCGCGTCGAGACCGGTTCTGGGGTCCACTCAGCATCGTGCACAATAGTTACCGGGGGTTATTTCTATGAGAGTAAAGCGGCCAGAGCCTGAAGCTAACCATTCAACTTCGTATAGTGCCTAGGTTTTAGGATGAGTGGGGAGCTGTACGTCCATCCCCAATACGTCTTCATGGCTTGATGCTTAATTAAGCACAGAGTCAAATTTACTAAATCCACGACGTTCCGTGTTTTACTGTTACAGAGGCGTGGCTTGAACTTCGCCCAGCTCCTAGCCAATAGGAGACCTGTATTTTGTGTGTACCTGCACTGCATCGTCATCATAAACAAATTATAACTCTAAACCTACCATTTTAATTCGTACCCTCTCTCGAAGATGTTCAGGAGATGTAATTAAACGTTAAGAAAAAAACTTCTTGTCGATTTTTGTAATCTTATTAACTTACAGAGAGGGGTATCAGCTTGTAGCTGAAGTCGATAAATCTCGAATTATTGATATAACGCGATAATGATGTGTATAATTATGACCCCCCGAAGTGTTAGCATCCCCCCACATCAGAGCACAGCCATTAGTGCCCGGTACTTATCGTGAATCAAAAATTGGAACCCCTCTTCGTAGGTTAAGTGATTTTTCTTTCTTCCGACGTCACACTTCTATTGAGAACACAACCCCTGCCTGGTATCTTGAAGCAAGACTACTCAACCTGGATACGAGATTCTGGCAGCGGTATTTATGAAGAGTACTGTTGTCTGGGATGTGACTCCGTGGAGTCCGGTAGGCAACCGACGATTTCGGAAGAACGTACTGCGTCAGTCATCAAGGGTGAATATATTGTTACTCGTATGAGTGACTATAGACGGGGTTTTGATTGGTATTTGGATTTATTGACCACTACATTTTGTAATCATATGTAACTACGGCGCTTTCGCTAATTCACACACTCTGGAGTTCATTGCAGCACGTACTAAGTCTACTTATTCAGCTGTATCTTTACTAGCCGTTCCTTTTACTCTGTATTCCCGAACTGTCCCGTGCCTCCGCTGCCAGCTTCACCGTAGTAGTCCTCTAACTCACTCACTCACCAACCAACTCACTCCACTCCACTCCACTCCACTCACTTCTTATGTAACCTCGGGACGGACCACATAGAAAACACCTTTCCCCCCAGTAGTTCTTTCATTGCATCACGTAGCTATCGCATGGACCGCATAGAGAACACCGCTTCTCAGTTACTCCATTGTTGTCTGTTACGAATCTGTTGTCTAGCAGCGGTTGCCTCTGCTGCTTATTTCGCGTTCGTTGTCTAGCAACGAGTCTACATGCCATAATTTTTAAGCAAGCGGCCAGACAGCTCTGCTGCTTACTATTTCACTCTTAAGATGG
Source organism: Cryptotermes secundus (assembly GCF_002891405.2). NCBI lineage: Eukaryota > Metazoa > Arthropoda > Insecta > Blattodea > Kalotermitidae > Cryptotermes > Cryptotermes secundus. The sequence continues at coordinate 151,437 of NW_019730009.1, read as the reverse complement.
AGGCAATAGATTCCTCCAAATGTCGGTAAATGCCTACCAGAGCACATGACGTCATCCAGAATACAGGACTCTTCTGCCAGAAACCTGTATAGATCACGAAGTTCCTCCTAATATAAAAAAATTCCCACTTTTCCCTTTTCAAGTCTAAATATTTCCCCAGGCTCTTTGATTTCATATAGAACACTTAGCTCAGTCAGTGTAGTGACTACGTGCTGGACGACAGGGGAGTGGGGGCTAGACTCCTGGCAGAGGCGAGAGACCGTTCTGTTGCTTACCACGTCAAGACCGACTGTGGGACCCGCCCAGCCTCCTCTACAGTTACTGGCTTTTGTTTCCTAGGGGATAAAGGGGCAAACCTCAATCCAGTGTCCAGATTGCAAATGCCTCAACTCCCCTATCGTCTTCATTAAGTACAGGGATAACTTCACCTTTTTTATCTTTACTTGAAGTACGAGACCACGTTTCACACGTATACAAAACAGTGGATACATTTTTATACGTTCTTGGTTTATAGGGCCTGTTGGAAGTTTATCTCGAATGTCTTCTCGAGTATGACGCCGTGTACATCGGTAGGAGTGCACTGACGATTTCGATGAAGCAAGGAGGTATGAGTTCATCGTGGTTTTATTTTTTCCTTCCATATTAATGTCGAAGGGGGCACGCGGTAGCGTAGTCCGGCTACAAGCCGGAAGGTCGCGGGTTCGATTACCGATAAGGTCACTGATTTTTCAATTGACCTAATCCTTCCAGCCGCACTATGGCCCTGTGGTGGACTCAGCCTCTAACAGAAATGAGTACCAGGAATATTCCTGGAAGTAGAGGGCTGCCGGCCGGCGCGTAAGGTTGAAAGCCTGAACAGCGTTTGTGAGCCGACTGTCTAGAAAATGTGGGAGTTTCGACGTCTCACAACCCTATGGGCCTCCACGGCTTGTTACGGGGATAGCTTTGCCTTCGCCCTAGAGTAATGCCAGTAAATATATTTGTGGTTCAACCGCAGTGAGAATCAGGATCCCGGTCTTCTGTGATGTGATGCCGTGCGGTCTGGTAGATGGGTACCAGCGTCACTGAAGAAAACTTGCTGTCTCCAACGTTAGGATATAAGAACTGTCTGCTGGGATGTGACACAGTGTCGTATGGCATGTGGGTAGCACTGTAAGAAAAACTTCTACGCTCTAGATGGAGCGTTGGTAACGATCTTCCAGACTAGACGGTGTCACATCCCCAAAAAACTATAATCTTCATTACTGCTTTCCTGCTTGTCACTTGCTGGTTAGTGGTTCAGTACGTTCCCACGAAATGTTGATGGCTTGTCATGCGTATGTCTTGTGGCTCGTCTATATTCCTTCCGAACAAAACCGAACGCGTGCAGACGAGAACAGAAACAAATGAACTTAACGTCCCGCAATCAGCTCAACTTACACTCTTTTCTGGTGTGCATCTTGCGTAAGATTTTTCTATTTTGTAGACGTTTTTGGACTTTATGTGCTATTAAACAATAAGACAGGAGAGCTCAATCGGTATAGCGACTGGCTGCAGCTTGGACGACGGAGGGATCGCAGTTCGAGTCCCGGTAGGGTAAAAAATCATCTCTTCTTCGCGTCCTCCAGACCGGCTTTGGGGTTCCCGCAACCTTCTACCCAATGGGTAAAAAGTAAAGTGAAAGTAAAGCTATCCCTGTAACAGGCCATGAAGGCCCATAGGGTTGTGAGACGTTGAGGGTCCCGCTCTATCTAGACAATCGGCTCAAAGATGGCGGTAAGGTTGTCAGCCTTACGCGCCGGCCGCGCTTTACTCCCCAGGAGAATTATTTAATTAATTCCTGGTACTCATTTTTGTTAGAGGCTGAGTGAACCCCAGGGCCATAGTGCCACTGGAAGGATTAGGTAAACTGAAAAAATCCAAAGACCTCATTTGGACTTGAACCCGCGACATTCCGGCTTGTAGCATAGTGCCTCAACCAGCTACGCTACCGCGTGCCCCTCTACCCAGTGGGTACCGGGGGTAAAGCGGCCTGGATGTGAAGCTGACCACTCACCTCCAACCAGTGCCGAGGACAAGGACATGTGGATCCGCACATCCACTCCCCCCATACGTCTCCATGGCGTAGTGCTTAATTAGTTAAGCACAGGGACAGCTTCACCTTTATACGCTATTAACCATGGCTGATAAGAGGTAAATTTCTCACAGAATTACTGGATTCTTGGACTTTTTCCATCGTCCGGAATTCTGGGTAATAGAGGACACGACGTTTCGGAAACTGGATCTGTTTCCATCTTCAGGCGAGAAAGGAAGACACCTACTCAGTTGGGCTCATTACAAAGAGCTAATCTCAATCACAGTCAAGAAGTCCAGAACCCCAGTAATTCTGTGTGTCATCTACCATCGTCAGAACCCTTTAGAACCTACAGGTAAATTTCTGTTTAAGAAGAAACTGTTTTTTTTTTGCTCTATAACAAGATGACCACCGATCAAGTCGGTCTAGAGGGCCCCAGACCTCTGTTCGAGGGGTGTTCGGTTCAGATCTCTGCCGGGTCGCATGCTATCATGTCTGACGTTTTTCGTGGTTTTACTGAGCCATTCCCGGGCAAATGATGGGATAGTACCTAGACTAGGTCACGACCGCTTCCTTCCAAATCCTTTCCAATTCATCATTCATAATCCGACTCTGTAATGGCCTCACATTGAAACATCCAGAAATAACGAACGAAAGCAGCGAAGTGTGTGTTCTGATTGCTTCATTTCAGAGATAAAGTTTCAAAAAGTTCGCTTAGCCCTGAAGCCACAGGAGACCTTGGCCTCCTGGTATAATCTCAGAGTTGAGGAAGGTCATGCTTGGAAAGTATGTTACTTCCTGGTCCAGTATCACATTGGCCTCTAGATAAGAAGAGGTTGTCCAGCACAAACTGGACAAAACAGCTGTGACAATTCTCAAAGGCATCTGTCACTACTTAATTTTATCCGTGTAACGGGCCGTGGAGGCCCATAGGTTTTTGAGACGTCGACGCGCCGGCAGGCCGCCCTTTACCCCCAGGAAGATTCCTGGTACTCATTTCTGTTAGAGGCTGAGTCGACCCCAGAACCATAATGCGGCTGGAAGAATTAGATCAATATAAAAGTACAATTACCTCTTCGGGAATCGAACCCGCGACCTTCCGGCTTGTAGCAAAGTGCCTCAACCAACTACGCTACTGTGTCCCTCATTAATAACATAAATGAAGGTCTGTGAATTTCAGTCGGCCAGGTAATTTTCACGTATAGTTCACTCTTCCATTATTTAACGAAGCTTAACCAGTTGCAGCTAGTAAGGGGGTTCCTCTAGAAGTGAACACAGAGGAAACTAAGTACATGTTGCTGTCTCGTCACCAAAATGCAGGGCAGAATCATGACGTGAAGCCAGCTAACAGATGTTTTGAAAATGTAGCACAGTTCAGATATTTCGGAACGACAGTAACAAATCAAAACATGATTCAGGAGGAAATTAAGAGGAGATTGAACTCGGGCAATGCTTGCTTTAGCTTCAGTCCAGAACCTTTTGTCTTCTCGTCTGCTGTCAAAAAACATAAAAATTAGAATATACAAAATTATAATTTTACCTGCGGTTCTGTACGGGTGTGAAAGTTAGTCTCTGACAATAATGGATGAACGTAGACTGAGGGTGTTTGAGAACAGGGTGTTGAGAAAATTTGGACCGAAGAGAGATGAAGTGACGGGAGGTCGGAGAAAACTCCATAATGAGGAGCTACATAACTTGTATTCTTCTCCAAGTATAGTTACAATGATCAAATCAACGAGGATGAGATGGTCAGGGCATGTAGCACGAATGGGGCAGAAGAGGAATGTATAAATGATATTGATGGGAAAGCCAGAAGGAAAGAGACCACTGGGAAGACCAAGACGTAGGTGGGTGGACAATGTTAAAATGTATCGTAGAGAAATAGTATGGGATGGGATGGATTGGATCGATCTGGCTCAAGATAGGAACCAGTGTGGAGGGCTCTTGTGAACATGGTGATGAACCTTCGGGTTCCATAAAATGCTGGGAAGATCCTGAGTAGCTGCACAATTGGCGGCTTCTTAAGAAGGGCTCAGCTCCATGAGTGAGTGACAAGTTGCAGGAGTTATGTAGAATAGAATTCGAGATTCTCACAGCGGTGGCTATCAAGGGATATAACGCAGTATAGTCCGTTGCAATTCAGCCGATGTTTCAGAGGAACATATCGCTTCCATCTGCAGGGTCGAAGAATAAGCTGAGCATGATACCAGCGTGAAAACATGTGGAAATCAAAGCTATGTTTTAGACCCTGAAGATGGAAGCCATATGTTCCTCCGAAACATCGCTTAACCTTCATCGGACTCTACGGCGTTATAACCCAGAAGATAGAACTCTACATAAAGAGTGGTTTAGTGCTGTGGATCTCAACGTTTGTCAGACCGCGGCCCGGTAAATTATTCTTTTCTATGAGACTAGGCCCCGGTATAATTGATGCCAGGGTTCATATCGGGACGCGGTCCGGCAGTTGAGAAACACTGGTTCAGTGGAATGAGTATGGAGCAGGAATTGGGAAAGCTGTAGTCACATGATTACCTGGAGGAACTAAGAAAAATTACGAAGAATTTCAGTTGAAGTATTAGTATCCGGGACGGGATTCCAACCTAGGACCCCATACACTTCATTAAATTTTTCGAGTTACGGTTCCGTTGTGTCTGTAAAATTTCCGATGTCTTTGTGAAATTTAAGTATCTCTCCCGGATGGTTGATGTCTTCTGAACTATGATGTCGTGTAGTTTGGTGGACAGATATAAACGTTTCGGAAGGACATCCTTCCTCCAGCTTCAGGATAGAAGCGTAGACAATTTTCTCAGAAACATGTATACATATACCATACTACACGGCGTCAAGCCCTAGAAGACAGAACTTTTCATAGTAATCGCTATAAGATTCCAGATTCCTCCGAAACGTCGTTTGATATCTACAAAACTACATAATGTCATCCCAAAACACAGTTCTTACTTTGGTCACCTCCGTGATCTCTACTCTGAAAACTGAATCAGCAAAATTCTCCGAAACCCTGGATCCTATCTACCAAACAAGTAACATCCTAGAACACAACATTCGAAGTCACTGCTGTGACAATCCCAGCCATAGTCTGAAGATGGAGGCAGCAGGTTGCTCCGAAACGTTTTACGTCTCTACAAATCTACAGAAGACAGTAATCTTCATATTGCCGCGAGAACCTTAGTTCTAACTTGAAGACGGAGGCATTATGTTCATTCGAAACGCTGGTATTTACTTACCAAATTATAGGACGTCACATCCTAGCTTTGCCGATTTTTGTTGGTTTAAGACATCTTGTGTACTACAGTCAGACAAGACGCGATAAATGACCCTGGACTGCACTTGTTGAAAAGCCCAGTTGTGTTTCTTCAGAGTAATCTAGTTCTTTCGTTCCCAGTCTTAAAATTGTAGGGTTTAAAAGGTTTGAGAACAACCCTTGATGGAAGATAGAGAAAGGTTAAAGGGTTGAATACAGAGTCTGAAAATGTCCATTCATGCGATTAATAAATGGAAAAATAACTGATGTTTCCTTTGGGAAGCAAACAAACAGATAACAGGAAAACAAGCTTCGCTATGATTGCAGTTATATGAAGTGGGGGCAGCAGGGGATGAAGAGATACAAAGGGTTGGCCCATAATTATTCCAGGATGTGGGACCTCCATTAGAAAAGAAAACACTTTGTTATCTTGGGACTGAGACCAAGTTGGAAACACAGCAGTGTCATGGTCAGAATAACGTATTGTTACATGTATGAGTGATTCTCGACGGGGTTTTGGAATGGATATTGGATTTATTGCCCATTTTAGTATACAGCTGATTTCCACACCTTACAAGTCTTTTCCAGCCCGCACTGTCGTCACTAGTAGTTGCCTGGTAACGGCTTTTAACAATGGCTATTCCTCTGTTTCCGTGCTCAGGTCCTGTCTTAATGGCTGCTCCCTTTCAACTCTGAATTCTTGCTCCAGTTGTCCTCCTTAAAACCCCTCTTCATTGACCACCGTCGAAAAACACATTTTCCAACAGTACCTCTAGTGTTACAAGCGTATTCGTTGCAGCGGGAACATGTTTACTGAGCCGTTCCCTAGCAGCGGCCGTCTGTTATTTATTGAATCTGTTGCCTAGCAGCGAATTGTTATTTCGTTGTTTCGTGGTCGCTGCCTAGAATCGGGTCTATATGCCACGGTATATTGTTACATAATCATTATGAGTTTGCTTGCTGCCTGTTCCTTGCTGGTTTTTTTTTTTTGCTCGACTCACTCATCAACCATGAAGACTGAGGCAGCGTGTTTCTCCGCAACGTTGGTTGAGTTTAACGGACTACACGGCGGTACAAGTCTTCATAACCACCTCAGTGAGAGTCTCAAATCTTACACAGAAATTTACAAGTCTCTGTTCGGAGAAAGAATAACGTTTCGGAGGAGTATACCGCATCCATCTTCAAGGTTGATGGATAAGCCAGTCAAGAAACTAGATGAAGTAGGCGGCAGGCTGAGCTTGTTGCTTGTTTCTTGCTTCGCTTACTACTCGACTTTGAAGATGAAGGTGATGTTTTCCTCCGAAACTTCCGTCTAGGATCAAGCCAAGCGAGCTTGCTGCCTCATCGTGCTGGTTTCATGCTTGGCTTACATTTCGACCCTGAAGGTGGAGGCGATGTGTTCCTCCGAAACGTCGGTCTGTCTCCGAACTTCAAGGTGTTACAACTCAGAGGACCGGTCTATTTCAGGGATCGACTGTTGTTTCCAGTGGAATTGTGACACAGATAGGCAAAATGAACAAAGAAGGACGTCTGGGAAGTTGCGGCTCTTACATTTCCCACTTGTGCCCCTAAGGAGGACAGTTTTTATCCATCGTTGGCCATTTTGTCCCACAGGTTCGGACAGGATAACTTTATTTGCCCGCTCTCTCTGGGGCTTATGTCTCTGTCTTTGAAGTTGCCTACTTAACCAAGCATATAAGTTGGGACAGCTTATATGCTTAACTAATTAAGGATTACTCCATGAGGGCGTATGGGAAAGTGGATATATTGATCCACATTTTCATGACTTCGGCACTAGTTGGAGGTGAGTGGTCAGCTTCACGTCCCGGCTGCTTTACTCCCGAGGAAAGAGTTCCCTGTCCCCATTGTATAGGAGGTTGGGTGGAGCCCAGAGCCTGTCTTTACGACATGGAGAAGTGAAAATTCTTGCTCCCGACTCCTCCGTCCTCCAGCCCGTAGCCAGTCGCTATACCGACTGAGCTAACCCTCCTGACGTTAGTAACCTTGAAGATGGAAGAAATATGTTTGTGCTAGACATCGATGTCCGCTCACAAAATTACAGTTTCACAAACCAGTCTGTCGCCAGCTGTCGTCGTTTTCATGAGAAATGCTTGTTTGAAAGAACTTCTTGAAACCTGTATTTTGCATGACAAAGTATAACAAAAATGGCAACCCTTTGTGTGTGTGTGCTGGAGTGGGGGCACGTTTCGGGCACGCTTCACAGTCAAGACATGAAGCCGTGCTGGGATAATGCGAATTCTTGTTTCGGCACGCGCAGGCCTCAGATTTACGTTTCTACATATAATGGTTTTGCCTTTGTTATAGGCCACCTGCTTCACTTCTGCTTACCCTTCTCTGTTTCTCCGTTGTACTCCTCATTAGCCTACTTTCCTTATTTTGAAAAAATAAAAGGAGGTTTGTGAGACCATCATACTGTGTGTCTTTGTATCTTCCATATCAACTTTTGAATGTCTGAACCAGTCTTTATGAAAGCTGGTCTGTACGTCAGCCGCCTCTGTGGTCTAGTGGTCAGAGGTCCTGTCTACAGATCCAGAGGTCCCGGGATCGATTCCCGGCGCTACCAGATTTATTTCTGAGAAGTAGTGGGTCAGGAACGGGATACACTCAGCCTCATGAGGATAATTGAGGAGCTATTTCAAGGAAATAGCTCCGGTCTAGAAAACCGAAATTAACGGCCGTGGGGATCCGTTGCGCTAACCACGTTACACCCTCTATCCTCAAAAGTTGGCACTAACTTCGCCGACAGACGGCGGTCGCTCGGTTGGTATAGTTCGCTTGCGCACTACAGGCCATGGATTTTTTTTTTTGCTATGTACGTCATGGCACCTGAATCGTGCTTCATAAATCCCTCCCATCACTCTGTGTGTCTGTATTTGTATCCCTCTATCGTTGCTAGGCAACGGCTGAGCAAAAATCTCCCTATCGTTACTAGGCAACATTACTGCGGTAACGAATACACAAGTAACAATACAAGAATTGTTGGAGGAATCAGGTTTAGATTCCCGGCACGGTCAGGAGATTCCATGACAGTGTCCAGACCCTCTCTGGGCCATTCAGTCTCCTGTCCAATGGGTACCGGGAACTTTCTCGTCTGGATTAAAGTGGCTTGTGTATGAAGCCGACCACTCACCTTTACCTAGTACCAAGGGTATGTTTCTTATACTCCGTTCTCTCCCTCTGTTTCATTCTGGTCGTGATCTAAGGAAAACTACGAAAAATATCAAGCAGGGTAGGCGTGGCCCTGTCCGAGCGCGGATGCTTCGACCGTCTTGCTGGCTACCCGTTGCTGACAGCGGAAGCCAAGGTCCTTACGGCTCCGATCATTGAGAAGAAACAATGTCTGATGGATGCTTGGCGCAGAGTTGTTTCTCTGGGCCGTCCATATTGGATAACATCTTAGTTTCGGCCTCAGTAAGTGGAAAAAACGCTTAGTCATGTCACGGTGGTCCATTAACATTGCCGGCTCTCAGATGTACAATGTACAATTTGTAGGTTGCAGACACCGTAATATTTCACTCACGATTTGAAAACTGAGAAGTACTAGATTTCTTTTCTTTTGAAAAATGGGGTTCATGTGAGCTCCCCTGCAGGTAGAATTTACCCCCTGACAACCCCCGCGAAGAGGCCCAGGCAGGATTCCACCCGTCTCCCAGCTTTTACCTATCTTCCATGAGATGATAACGTGTCCTGAACTGCACAATCGCAGCCGAAGTTGATGAGCAGTTGCACTGTGAGTTGTGAGGGTCTTCTCAGATGTGATGTGCGGTTTGGTAGATATAAGACGGCGATACTTCACCCTGAAGATGGAGGCAGCGGGTTGCTCTGAAACTCTGGTACTCATGTACCAAATTACTTGATAGTAATCTTCAGATATTCTAAATGTATTACATCGAACATAACAGTTAAGTAAGATCTAAAAATTTGTGACGATTGTATAGCAATACAAATATTGTAAGATTTGAGGCTTTCACGGCGGTGACTATGAAGAAAGCAGTCTTCTAGGATTTGGCACCATGTATATGTGGTGTTAACCGACGTTTCGGAGGAACGTATCGCCTCCCATCTTCAGGGTAGAAGAAAAAATATAAGAAATCTGCAAGCGAAGAGACCGTGAGAAGCGATACGTTCCTCCGAAACGTCGGTTAACACCACATATACACGGTGCCAAATCCCAAAAGACTGCTTTCTTCAATACAAATATTGTATTTCTGGACATTATTCATCGTTCTATTTTTATTTAAAAACAACATTTCGAAGACTGATTTCTGCCTCCGTCTTCAGGTGGAACTTACTCATTTGGGCCCAATCGACAGAGTTAGTCACTGTCTCGTAGACTGGAGTCGGTCTCCGTCTTCAGGTGGAACTTACTCAGTTGGGTCCAGTCGAAAATGGGGACTAATTCTATCCAGTCTCCGAAACGTTATGTTTTAAATAGAAAACAGGACGATGGATAATGTTCGGAAACACAGGATTTGCAGGAACAGTTAAGTGGTTCAGATTCCCGCTTCCTGTTCATGAAGTCCCGGTTTGGAATGTCAGTTCGAACACCGGTTGTCCAGACAGAATTTCACGTTTGGCTTCAGTCCAGCTGACATCTGAAGACAGGCCACGATCGTTTCTTTCAGCATCTTTCTTCTCCGTTTAATCACCGGAAGTTCTCTTAATAAGCAGCAGGCCTTCGTTATAGCGCGGATTTGGATACAGTTTACCGAGGTTTTATACTCTTCTCCTATCTTGTAATATTTTCTATCGTTTTGTTTGCAGTGTAGATTGTAGTACAACATTCCTTGCAGGTACCGAGGTGAAGTCCACAGTACGCTGTGTAGGAAGCTGCTGACATTGGCTTTACTTGCTGCACGCTTGTTACTTGCTTGGCCTATTCTTCTACCCTATAGATGGAGGCCACATCTTCCTCCGAAACGTCGGTTGGCTTTCAACACTACATGGCGTTATATCTCAGAAGATATAACTATTCATAACTACCGCTGTGAGAACCTCAAATCCCTCATGTTCTTAGGCAGCTCAGGATGCGCTCTTTACTTCAGCTCCAAGCTGTCACGACTTTTGTAGACTCCCCGCGGGGTCCAAAGCTGGTATTTTGACCCGAGCTTGATCTCGAACCAAGACCCCATGCTGAGAGATGGTTTTGAGAAATATGTCCAAGAACTAAGCTGGATCCTCACAATAATAAAAAAGTCAGACAGAAATAGTACGTGTCCATCCCGGGAACAAAGTTCGTAAATAAGTAGGAAGAAGGACTGTGAGCGGTGTTCAGCGAGTGGCCCGTGGGTCACTTCACACGCTTTTTGTTGTCGAACTTACCCGAAGCTAACAAGGAAAGTTAAGTGACGAGTAATGTTCCCTCTAAGCTGCGCATGTGCGCGGGCGCGTAGCAGCTGTCGCAACCGGCGCTCGAGTCCCAGTCTCCCGCGCACTTTTACTGGTTCAGTACTGTACAGACAAGAAAGGTAAAGCTATCCCTGTAACAGGCCGTGGAGGCCCATCGGGTTGTGAGACGTCGAGGCTCCCACATTATCTAGACAGTCGGCTCACAGATGGCGGTAAGGCTGTCAGCCTTACACGCCGGCCGCGCTTTACTCCCCAGGAAAATTACGTAATTAATTCCTGGTGCTCATTTCTGTTAGAGGCTGAGTCGACCCCAGGGCCACAGTGCGGCTGGAAGGATTAGGTCAATTGAAAAATGCAATCACCTCATCTGGATTCGAATCCGCGATCTTCTGGCTTGTAGCATAGTGACTCAACCAACTACGCTACCGCGTGCCCCCTATTATCAGGTGCTTATGATAAATCATACGATGATGTGGCCGTAATTCAAATCATACGCTACGGCTCCCCCAAACGACCGACATTAAATTCAGAAAGTTCGTAACGAAGCCGTAGGATCGCGATGTTAATTGAACCGCAGCACGAAATCAGATGGTCATGACCTGCCCCAACGCGCTTGTCCATTGTTTAGACCCACATTGCCAGTGGCGTCCTACACAAAAGAGACCCAGCGGAAGTACGGAGGAACCGTGGTAGCTCAGCCTGTTTAGTGACATGCAACGGGCCTGACGTCAGCAGAATCTCGGTCTGAAGGGTATTATGGGATGTAACGCCGTGTAGATTGGTAGGCTGTAAAGATCTGCAACTAATCGAGCGCGTATTGCTGGTTGCTTGCTTCGCTTACTGTTCTACCCTGAAGATGGAAGCAGTATATTCAACAGAAACGTTTGGAATCTTCCATAAGAGTACACGGCGTCACATCCCAGAAGATATTACTCTTCATGGTCACCGCTATCAGAATCTGAGTTCGATTCCTGGCAGGGGCAAGATTTTTTCCTTCACCACAGAGTCCAGACCGTCGTCTGGGCCCATTCAAGCCCCTAGCCAATGGGGACTGGGGGCTGGGGGCGATTTCCCCGAGGCTAAAGCGGCCGGGACGTGAAGTCTACTAATCACCTCCATCTAATTCTGAAATGAACAATGCATGGGCCCTGTACCTTCACTCCCCAATATTCCTTCGTGACGTTGTGCTTAATTAAGCACAGGCAGAACTTTGCATGAAATGTAATAAAAATTATGACTTATGTCAATCAGTCCTTCCCCCTTATGTTTNAGCAGGAATAGCTGATGGACCCTCACAGTTTTTTGAGTAAATAAAATCATTTTTAACAGTGCCTCCAGCTGGGATATTGCAATTGGTATCGCAACTGACTACAGCCTGGGCAACCAAGAGGTCAGAGTTCGAGACCCGGTGGGGTCAAGAATTTTCTCTTCTCCACAGCCCCGGGGATAAAGTGGCCGCGGCCTGAAGCTGATCACTCACTCCCAACTAACGTCGAGGTCAAGAACACGTAGATCTATACCCCTAGTCTTCATGGCGTTGTGCTGTTTCAGTGGAGGCACTGCTAGGGGTTGTTCCCGATGGCGAAGAGCATCCCTCCTGGAATCCACCCACTTAATTGCGCCGATAAATTGGGGATGAGAAGTTGCAGGTGTTTGTGAGAAGTAGCACTTAGCAAAGCGGGGTGCTGCTGGAGGCACGGTTCCGACAACAAAGGGTTGCAGCGATCAGGGGTGGCACCCGGAGATCTTGTTAACTTGTGTTTCAGTCATTCTCATCTTTTGCTCTGTCTTTGTCTGTCTATATCCAGCCGCACTCCCCGCCCTCTTTTTGTACATCTTTCCTTGTTTCATTCTCTTTCGTTAATTTGTTGGTTCCTTCTTTCCCTGTTTTAGCCTTCCTTTCTTTTCCTCAGTCTCTTCTTGTTTCGTACGTTTTATATTCCCTTCTCTGTCTTTTCCCTAGCCCTCCTTCATTTTCCTAATTCTTTTCTTGTTTTGTTCTTTATGTTTCACTCTGTGTTCTCTTCATCAATTCCCTTGTTGTTTCCTTCTTTCTCTCTTCTCTTTCCTCTCTTCGCTTCCCCCTGCTTGTCCCTCTTTCTGCGCACCGTATTCCCAAAATCCATACTGATACAGTAAACGTTACGTGTATTTTCACTGACGAGAGTCGGAGGCCAGATGTGGCAGGAACAGAGCATTTTGGACAGCAGCAGTAAGAAATGCTTGCAACTCAGTCGACCTTGCCTAAACTGAAGATATTTCAGATTCGTAGATTGAGGGGGGCAGAACAAGGCAGATAAATGTTTCGAAAGCGCACTGAGGACAGCTATTGGAATTTGTTAGAGGTGCTTTGTCTCTGTGAGCCGCGGGTTACGGCAGCGGTGCAGGTGCCCTGCGCGTGCCGCCTGGTCATTATATTGATGATCACATCCACAGGCAGGATCTACCTGTCTCCTCAATCACGCCGCCCTTCCGTATCTGCCTTGCACCTTGCATTTAGATTCCTCAGAAATTAAAGGGGATGATCATGTAACTCATGGCCATGAACATGCCAGAGGGTCGCGGGTTCGATTTTACACACAGACTGGCTGTCGTGATTTGTGATTTCTTCTTGTGTTTTTTTCATGTTTGTCCGAAACGTCTGTTGACTTTCGACGAATTACACTGCGTTATATGCTAGAAGGTAGAACTCTTCATAACCATTGCTGTAAGAATTTCAGATCCTACATAAAACTGAACCAATGTTCCCATCTTGCAACCATTCTAGTGTCGGGTCAGAAATGAAGCTCCTGACGTAAAGCCCGAGGTTGTGATAATGTGCTGCATGGTCAGGGGTATCACACACCTCAGAAGGTGGTGATGAATGAGTATCGAACAATGGTGGGATGAATGTTAATAGGGAAAATCGAAGAACTCGAAGAGAAACCTGCACCATCACCATCTCTTCCATAACGTGGCCCCAGGTACCCATTGTATAGGAGGTTGAGTGGACCCCAGAGCCAGTCTATACGACGTGGAGAAGAAAAAATTCTTGACCCTACCGGGACTCGACCCGCGACCCCTCGTCCAGTCTATAGCCAGTCGCTTTACCGACTGCGCTATCCCGGGTCCCTACCATCGACGTGTAAAACAGAAGTTATTTAGCATCAGACGGGGTGAGAGCATCGAAGACGATTGGGAAGGAACCAAATCACAGAGCGAACACTCTGTATGTACCAGTTTTTGTTACATGCAGGTGATGACAAAGTTTCTCTGTTTTATTGTTTGTGCCGTCTTCACACCTCGCCCGAGCTAATCGTTGTGCTGCTCACGGCATTAAGGAGAAAGCACAAGGAAAGGAGGAATGAGAGAAAGAGCTGAAAACTACAGGAAGGCGACGGAACAGGAAGAGTAGAAACAGGAGGAGGAAAGGTAGAATAGAATGAGAAGTTCAAGAAGAAGAAGTAGAGAAAGAAGTGATCGAGGTAGAAAGGAAGAATAAGAAAACGAGGAGTAGAAAGACGAGGAAAAAAGAATAGGAGAACGAAGAAAAAATGAAAGGGGGAGACGGACGGAGAGGACGACTGAGGGAAGAATGGGAGAGGAAGGAGTCGGAAGCGATGGCTTAAGGAAAAGAAGAAAGATGAAATTAAGAAAAGAAAAAGGAGCGATGAATGAATAGGACATGGATATGAAGAAGAGGAGTAAGGGGTTTCATTCTATCTTAAGGTCGGATGGGTTAACAAAATAAGATACAAATATCGTCATTGTGATTGTTTCATCGGCAATGTTCGAAATTAGGCACAAAGTTTTGTTTATTGTTGTTGTTTTTGTGAAAGGTTGTGTAAACTTGTTTGTAGTTCCCAGGGTCATTTTGAGATGATTTATGCAAATTGCGTTTGTTTAATTTAGTTGCTAAAGAGACCCTTAAACCCAACAGTCCAATTGAAACGCAGGCGACTGAGCGGGTTGGCATAGCGATAACGCTCTAGGAATGTGTTTGGGAGGTGCTGCTTTCGAATCTCGGTCAGGGTTCTTTTTTCTCAGTCCTTCCAGGCAAATGCCGAGAAAGTGCCTGTGTTAGACCATGAGTGTGTTCTTCAAAATCGTGCCCGTATTATTCGCGAGTCACAGTACCATCACAAATAAACCCACCAGAATTAAGGAGAAACCTGTATACAGGCTTCATCCGCTCCAGGAGGATGACGTCCTCCACACAAGTTTCAGCAAAGTTTCGCATCGGTTTGTTTCAAGACACTCTATCTTCCGGTCTTGTCGTACCCATCCCGCTGCGGCATGCTTCGTCCCGATCCCTTGCGTCACGCCCTGCTCTAAGTGAGATCACCGTTCCTTACGAACTTGTGCCCTTGCACAGCAATCACACGCCTGTAAGCAAGTAAGATTTACTGCCGGGCGTTTTGGAAACTGTAACTGCAGCCAGTGAAACATTTCTTTCTGTCACCGTACAGACTGATAGGGACCTGCAACCGTGTGCAGAACTGCATTTTTCGTGGCTGTACAGGAACATTTTATAGCTTACTGTAGGTACAGAGAGGCTGTAAGGCTATTTAGGTTCCTGCTATCACCGTACAGCCTGACAGGGACCTGCAACAGTGTTCAGAACTGCACTTTTCGTGACTGTACAGGAACATTTTATAGCTTACTGTAGGTGTAGAGAGGCTGTAAAGCTATTTAGGTTCCTAGTGCCACCGTACACACTGACAGGGACCTGCAACAGTGTGCAGAATTGCACTTTTCGTGACTGTACAGGAACATTTTATAGCTTACTGTAGGTGTAGAGAGGCTGTAAAGCTATTTAGGTTCCTAGTGCCACCGTACACACTGACAGGGACCTGCAACAGTGTGCAGAACTGCACTTTTCGTGTCAGTACAGGAACATAACAATCTCAGCCTTTTGTTCATTCACTGTATTAATGGAGTATGTATGTTTCGGCCATCAGCATATCAGTCTGAGTTTTTAAATACTATATAAAAAAACTTCAGGAAGGAAAGTGCCAATGAAAATTACTGTCTTCTGAGTCACGCCACACGGTATATGTTTGCCGTCGTTTCGGAGAAACGTTCTATGTCTATCTTCATGGTGGATCTCACACGACCAATAAATGATGTTGCTGTTTATTCACTTTTTTTTTCTTTTTTGTATTCTTCATTTCTTTATTTTTGTGTACCCCCACAGGGGTCAAGATCTCAAGCACACGCTGCACTCACGTGTTGGGGCCGCAGCCATGACGCAATGCGGCTGTTAGGCTGTCGCGTACTGATGACGCAAGTGCTGCATGTCTTGCAGACACTGCGAGGGCGGACTCTGATCAAGGTCCCGCCACCCACCCAGCTGCAACGGTTCATTTGCAAGTTGATCACTGCCATCTGAGCCATGAAGATTAAAGGCGCGTGTAATTTGCGATGAAAGCGCTCCACGACTGTTCATCTCGCCCAAGAATCAGGCCACTGCCAGCATGTGCGCGCGCATTGCCTTCCAGTGCGACAGACAAAGCAGGGTTCGTCTGGAAAGCTCACCTCAACTTCCCACCCACCACTGGCCTTCCTAAGAAGATTCCGCCAAATTGCAGCCGGATTTCGCAACAATATTTCTTTTTTTTGCAGAGAAAGTTCGTCACCCTTGCGTCCACCCCCCAACGTGGAAGCCCAGGTTTCTGTGACAGGTTGACCCATGTATGGCTCCAGGCACAGGGTTCCCTTTTCGTCGCCTTTTACGGCTCTAAAGACTACCGTGGAGGTATTCTAACTCGCCTCCACACGAGGAGCTCCTACTCATCCACCTACTCTGTATCTATCCTGCAGCCTCGAATCGATCTTTATCACCGAAGAAAAGCAAAAAGAATGAGAAGGTGAAGAACACTACTCATCGTTCCTGTGACTTTATTTGTTTAATAATTCCATGACGCATCTGCAGAGACTGTCCTGCTTCGAAGGTTCCCAGTCGGTGCCCATTCGTCCTTCAGGTGAAGGTACAATATTGTCACGTCTCCTGGTAACGCGACAAGAAATGAATGTGTTCCGGATTTTACTCTGAAATAGCGTCTTCCAGACGATGCGACCTGACTAGTCCGTCGGCTCTCAAGTTTCGTCTTCTGGTTCCTGGCTGAGCTGGTTACCTCCGCTCCGGTCTCCTCAGATCTGCTCTCTTAGCTTCTACAGTCGGACGGATTAGAAGACACCATCTTCAAGGGTTTCGTTTCCATTGCTAGCTAGTGCATCGGTAACTGTTCTATTCGTTGCTATGGGAACGTGTTTTCATTGTAGGTAACACGTTGATTTTATCTCTAGCATATTGGTTGTTGCGGAAACAACTCTTATTGAGCCGTTGCCCGGCAATTTACGTCTCTATTATTTTCCGACTTCAATATTCCGGCTTCTTAGGCAGCGTGTACCAAGCGTTGCTCAACAATGGTTTATTCCAACTTGTTGTCCCGGCCACGTGTTTCTAACAAGCCGTTGTCTAGCAACGGGCGCCTGCTCTCACTCAAAATATTCCGGATTTTAGGCGGCGCGCCACAATATGCTGGGCAGAGGGTAAATCATTGGGAGTTGAAGACTGTAAAGCGTTTAGAAGTGGACTTTGTCACGAGCAAAGGAAAGAAGTCGAGTAGGGGCTTGCTGCTTTTGAAGGAAATTTTGAAATTGACGTGGGAAGGGATGCATTAGAGTGTTAATTAATTTAACACCGAGAAGGCTACGTTAAGCCTGACTGATCGACTGCTAAATTGCTGCTGGTCCTCGCCAGCATAGCGATGCTTGGTTCCGAGTCCCGCGGGACTCATGACCATATTTTACTGTCTGACGGCTCTGGGAGTGTTCAGAGCCATGTTAAGCCTGAGATTCATTTGCATTATGTTTAAAAATTAAATTCGTACCTCACAGAAGACGCTGTCTCGAATGAAAAGAGAAGCTCGTTAATGGGAATGTCTTGGCCTGCTGTGATGTACTTAGAATTCTTTCGAAATCCTTGACACTGGTCGTATGGTTCCTTGGCTGAAGGGCACGACCATCTCAACGCCTCTAAAAGTGTTGAGAGACACTTCAGTAAAGTACACATATTTTCGAAGTGTGTGCTTTGCTGTGTTGTTTATCTCGTGGCATTGATGCTGATTTGTTGCAGACATAAATACGTTCTTGCAAAACTAACAGTATTACAGATAACACTCCAAAAAGCCAAAAATTATTTTCCTTTCATTTTCATAAATATTTACTATATTAAAAGCTGTTTGGGCAAATAAATCTGTTGTGTGTTTGAGAAAATGTGGTTGTAATAAATAAAATATATTAAAATTGATCAAATGAAACCCGTTTGCGGTCAACCTAACGAGTCCATTCTGTCGTAGGTAAATCATGTGACTCTGTATGGCGGGAAGTTTATTGGACTCCATGAAGAAGTGCTTTCGACATAAACGCTGAACCGAGCCAGTTAGCTAAAGCTGTGACATTTTTTTAGGGCATAAGCTCCTTCGCTCAGAACAATCCTCAAACGGATTTCATTTGAACAGTCATATTTTTTATATTTTGCCGGCCCAGTGTCGTGTTCAAGTGAGTAGATAACCTGTTTGGTTTCTGGCAGATGGCCGATTCAGTTTTCAGCCCATACCCGTACACCGGCAGTTCTCGCTGAGGCTTGCACCATTTCAGAGTTTTCATCTCGCACGTAACAAAACTTAGATAATACTAAAATGTATCAGTATTAACCCAAACGTCCCGTATGGAGGCAGGCTGGAATACGTAGCCCTGCGAGTTGCAGAAGGCGATGAAAAAGGAACCCGGTGTCTGGGGGTATAACTTGGTGATCCTGTCCCTAGGGGCATATATTTAGAGACCTGGTACTCCAGGGTGGGGGGTTGTACGCAAGATTGATAACCTTATTTTGTAAAAAAAAATGCTAAAACCAAAGAAGTGAAAACTTAAGTTTAGTAGTTTTGGAGACATCTGGGCGAGGGTGAGAGAATAATATTAAATTGGATCTTAAAGATGTAAGATGTAGACTGGAACCATGTAGCTCAGAATAAGGCCCAGTGGTGGTGGGGGAGGCAGTCCTTGACTAAACTTTATTCGCTTCGCAAAAAAGACACACCTCCATGAGTTAAGTCATAAACAAGAAAACACTGCCCCTGTGCCTTATGTTCTGTCTCTGACGTACACACACAACCTCTTTGCTGCATATACACATTAGCTCGCTGTTTATTTTTCATTAAGTACTGCACACGCAAAACTACAAACAAAAACTGTTATTGAGTATATGTGTGTGTTGGTTTATTATTACGTACAAGTAAGATACTGAGTGTTGGAGGTTGTTACTGATACACTGCAAAGCGAAAAATACACACACGCACACATTTTGCCTTCTGAAAATACCAAACCCTGTGTAAGTGGGAAAAATCCTGACGGAGCTGTTGGCTGTTTCTCTGGAAGTCTGTGACCAGTATTTGAATGCACTGAGAGGCGATTTCTCCTGTGGCTGAGGAGCTGTTTAAATGTCACTTATACACGAAATGCTACTTCATGCCGACAAATGATACAGTCACTTCGACGTCGATGTCAAATCCTGTTGCTTTCTACCATGGTTATTAACTTGTGGGTCCCAACCCCTTTCATGCAGGTCACCAAGTTCTCAGGAATTATGTCTTGTCCGCTGAACGCCGGAATAGTTTAATCAGAAGAGACGTCTGGTACTAGGTGACGGTATAGTAAACGCTACGTTAGTATAGAAACAGTTATGTACGCAACAATACAGAAATTGTGGGAAGCTGTGTTCTCTGTGGATCCGTACGGAGGCTATATGTGGAGAAGCGAAAGACAGACACACAGAAAATATAAGGAGCTTAAACTTGGCGGTGGTCAAGCTTGGGACGGTTAAAGTGTAACTCTCTTTCCGGTCCGAAGTTAAACACCAGTGATCTATCCTGTAGCGAGTTAATTTATCGAAGAATATAACTCCCCAGAGTTTCGGAGAAAGTACTCCTTTCATCTTCAGGATCGAAGAAAATCAAAATTATGTTACTATATTTGCTTGGTAGGATTTTCGACCCTGAAGATGGAGGCAGTACGTTCTTCCGAAACGTCGGTAAACTTCTATAATACTGTATTGCGTCACATCCAGAAGATAGTGGCTTTTCATAGTCATTGCTGTGAGAACCTCAGTTCTGTCATAGTGGCTTTGACTGCTTTAATCATCTGCTTTTTACAAGTCGCCACTGTACAGCGAGGCCCGCTGAGTCAAAGGTCATCATCAAGATTGTTTCGGGCCATTTGCATGATTTCCGAAAGCAGACTGAGTCACAAAACTTTCCAGGGGGCAAGTGAGTGTGAAGTCGGGGCGGTAATTTTTTTTTCGTTGGCGCATGTCTGTGGAGACTTTCAACTCGCTCGTATGCATTTTTGTTCCTAACCTTGTTTACTTGTCACGCAAGAAGTTCATATTCTTGTGGCTATTGCAAGAAGCTCGCGTAATTAAGAATTTATCATTTATACTTCTTTTAAACCATACAGTTCAAGTAAGAACTAATTAATATCAAAAAGAAGTCAGTGGCAGTGACATTAAAAGCGAGACATTTAGTTTTAGAAATGCGTCTCTTTTTTGCTTTGAGTATGTTTAGGTAATGCCGATCACAGTGTCCGACCGGTCTAAGGCATGAACTGTTTTCGCCCGCTCGAACTCTGGGATCGTGGGTTCGAATCCCACACTTGGCATTGATGTCTGTGTGCGTTTATTTTGTGTTTGTGTTCTGTGTATATGTAGCGGACTTGCGACTGGCTGATCCCCCGGCCAAGGAGTCATACCGACTATGTAAAAGATTAAGAAACTGAAAAAGCAGCCAAGATCCAATAAAGGGTTGTAGAACCACAGATAGATGTTTAGCTAATAGGGCTAATTAAAAAGAAACTTAGGATTTCATCTTCAGAAATTATAAACTGCTCAATTAAGAGAAACGTTTTGTACCGTTTAGCTGCTGCTCACGTGTATCCGCGGTCTGTTATGACGCCCTGCTCACACAGCCATCACATGAACCAGTGCGCACGTCAGTGCTAAATATCGCGATAAGTCTCACTGACGTAAAGAAGACGGAGCGGGCATCTGATGCCTCGGCGGGTCGCAACCTCTGCGCAGTAGGCACGTGCCTTATCTCCACAGCGACCGAGGTAGCATGAGGGCTTGGAGTTTGAAGGGAATAAGGAGGCAGTGGCACAGAAACTGTATATAGTGACCAGGTGTTGGCACAGAAATTGCATATAGTTGCCGGATACTGGCACAGAAACTGTATATAGTGACCAGGTGTTGGCACAGAAATTGCATATAGTTGCCGGATACTGGCACAGAAACTGTATATAGTGACCAGGTGTTGGCACAGAAATTGCATATAGTTGCCGGATACTGGCACAGAAACTGTATATAGTGACCAGGTGTTGGCACAGAAATTGCATATAGTTGCCGGATACTGGCACAGAAACTGTATATAGTGACCAGGTGTTGGCACAGAAATTGCATATAGTTGCCGGATACTGGCACAGAAACTGTATATAGTGACCAGGTGTTGGCACAGAAATTGCATATAGTTGCCAAATACTTGCACATAAATTTGATACATTGGCCAGGTAGTGGCATAGAAATTGTATATAGTGGCCAGGTGTTGGCACACAAAAATTGCATATAATTGCCAAATACTGGCACACGCATTGTATATAGTGGCCAGGTATAAACATTAATTTTATATAAAGACCAGGTCCTAGCGCAGAAATTAGTGTGGCCAGGTCTCAAACAGAAACAGGTTTACACCACCAAAATCGTATACAGTGATCAGTTTTCAACAGTAAAAGCTATCCCTGCAACAGACCGCGGAGGCCCATAAGACTGTGAGACATTGAGGTTCCCACATTTTCTAGACAGTCAGCTCAGGTTGGATGTTGTCAGCCTTACGCGCTGGCCGCCCTTTACCCCCAGGAAGATTCTTGGTACTCATTTCTGTTAGAAGCTGAGTCGACCCCAGGGCCATAGAGCGGCTGGAAGGATTAGGTCAATTGAAGAATGCAGTGACCTTATCGGGAATCGAACCCGCGACCTTCCGGCTTGTAGCATAGTGCCTGCAGTTAGGTAATAGCATAAACACTTTATTTAGTGCCCAGGTCTCAGAGACTATCCGAATGTAAATAACATTACCTCGGCATTTGTTTCATGTTTCAGTAATACGCACCTCGTTAGGAACTGATCACGTGATGGTCCCGGGGCCCGAAGACAAATAAATTAACTTATTTCTCTGTGACATGGCTTGACCTTCCCTGTCTGGGGGAGGGGGTGGAGGAGCCGTTTTCTGAATTTCTGTCGAGTCATATTCTGATATGTTCGAGCAGATTTAAATAACTCACTGGCTACTACGAGTATTAACAGGATCTGCAAACTGTGGTCCGCAAGCTGGAGACAATCTCGACAGTATTGTGCTTGATTTGTATTCGGGATGTACTTGGTTCTGATCGGGTTTTCTCGTGGCTTTCCATTTTGGGTCTCTCCAGTAAAATATCGGAGTAAGGGAAAAAAGGTAAAGTTATCCGTGTGCTTAATTAATTAAGGAAGCGATCATGGCCTGATTTACTGTCCAGCATTTGCCTCAGAGGATTGAGGAAAACCACGGAAAACAACAGCCAGGATAGCAGGCGTCCCTCCGAGATTCGAACCGACCACCTTCCGAATGCAGTTCTAAAGCGTTGCCACTCTGCCAGTTTTGTTTGAAGCTCCGTTTCTTGCTTTCCTTGTTTATTTGTTTTACCTGCTTTATTTATTTATTTTTTTCTTTTTTTCTTTTCTCCTGATGCGTCTTCTAGCCCATTTTCCTTATTAAAAAAATAAAAGTAGGCTTATGAGATAACCTCGCTGTCTGTGTCTCGGCGTACTCCCATAACGTTGCCAGGCAATGGCTCTGTAAACAGGTTCCCGGCGCAATGAATACGTATACATCGACGGAAGAGAATTTGTACGCGTTGTTTTCTACACAGTCTGTATCGTGTGAAATAATGTGTAGTGAAAGGAGAGTAGGAAATTAGTTCTTCCCAGAACTTCTTGTTATTATTGTATGATTTCTTCCTGCCTCTGTTCCTGGTGACTTTGTACATGTTTCCCGATGCGAAAAGCCTGTGTGTGTGTAATACCCTGACCTTATTAGGATAACCCATATTCGGGCTGCTTACTGTGCATAGGAACAGTTCTCTCACTGCTGCTGAAGATGTGAGCGCCCCTCCTAGCGGCCTATCCTAGCGTTCGTTACGTCATCTCAACTGTGGGAAAGACAAACAGAGAGCCGAAACACCTGGCAGGGTGCGACAGCCACATTCCTCGACTGATCAAACGTCCCTGTGCAGCGGGTCGCATTCTGGAGCTCAGGGGCTAGAATGTCAGCTTGGAGGAGTTTCGTGTTTCCTCATGGGGCAGTACCATAAAATTCACTACCACCGTTTCCTTCTGGCCACTATGCTACAAGCCGGAAGGTCGCGGGTTCGACTCCCGATGAGGTCTTTGGATTTTTCAATTGACCTAATCCTTCCAGCCGCATTATGGCCCTGGGGTCGACTCAGCCTCTAACGGAAATGAGTACCATGAATCTTCCTGGGGGGTAAAGGGTGGCTGGCTGGTGTGTAAGACTGACAACCTCACCGCCATCTGTGAGCCGATTGTCTAGCAAATGTAGGAGCCTCGACGTCTCACAATCCTCTGGGCCTTCACGGCCTGCTAGAGGAATAGCTTTACCTTCTGAATGGTACTGTACATCATAATGTATGTATCCTGACTTGTTTCAACTGAGTTCGTAAGGTCAGAAAAGGTCAGGAGGTGAGAATTAGCCCTTCTTTCTCTTCTTGCCGACTTCTCGACTGATGGCTTTCTCCCCTGGAGATATTCTAAGCCACTGAACCCAGGTGCTCCTCTCACATGGCTATCGGGCAGATTATACCCTGAAATTATTTTTTTTTATATTTACCGACGCTATTTCATCAGCATAAATTATATAACATGGTGTAGGGGGACAGTGATTTAGGAACTGACGGCAATATGACGGTAAAAAGGCAAAGTTGTCCCTGTACTTAACTAATCAAGCACTACAGCATGAAGGTGTATGGGGGAGTGGATGTATAGATCCATATTTTCTTGACCTCGGCACTAGCTGGATGTGAGTGGTCAGCTTCACGGTCCAGCCGCTTTATCTCCGAGGAAAGAGCCCCCTGTACCCATTGGATAGGAGCTGGGTGAGCCCCAGAGCCGGTCTGGACGACATGAAGTGAAAATTCTTGCTCCCACCGGGACTCAACTCCGACCACTACGTCGTCCCGTCCGCAGTTAGTCGCTATACCGACTGCGCTATCCCGGCTCCTCTAAAGATATTAACTCAGTACTCCCGTGGAAACAGCGAGTAAGCTGATAGTCGCTCTTTTAGGCAAGGAATTTCTTATCGTTCATGAAACCGAAAATTTCATTACGATGTTCACAAGATGGTGGCCACTAGACCTTAACGTGTCCAGATGAACCTAGTCCAGACCGACGAATCCTATGCAGGGAAAACAGTGGTAAACTGAGCGGGTCTCGAACCCGGTATTTCTCGGGTGTTAGTGACGTGAAAGCCCCTTAGTAATGTCCAGTCCCCTGGAATCCGCGTTTGCCTTTGTAATATCGTCAGATAGCTCAGGTCTTGTAGGAAGTAGGCCTGTCGATATGCGCAGGTCAGAGACCGTGCGTCTGATTGGCGAGGATAAAGGTCATGGCTTCCAGACCTCTCTCGATGACTTGCATAAACCTTTATCACGGATACACAACTCCCGAGGGGGTGAATTCGCGTTTCACACTTCATGCACAAAGGATATAACTCTGTTTGTTGCTCATGTTTCGTTATTACTTATTTTGGGTGCTCAGGGTTAAGGGGGGAGCCAGTGTAGCGCCTGGCTGAATGAGCGGAGTTCGAGTATCGGCAGGGTCAAGAATTTTCTCCGCGTCGTCCAGACCGGCTCTGGGGTTCACCCATCCTCCTATCAAATAGGTTCCGGGGGTAAAGCGGCCGGGGCGTGAAACTGACCACTCACATCCAACTAGTGCCGAGGTCAAGAAAATGTGAATCTATACATCCACTCCCCCTTACACCTTCATGGCGTAGTGCGTAATTAGTTATGCACAAGGGAAACTTTTTACTTACTTTTTTCAGGGTTAATGAGTCGGTATAGCGACGGGCTTCGTGCTGGAGGGGTCGAGTTTAGATTCCCGGTAGGGGCAAAAAAATGTTATTCTTCACAGCGTTAAGACCGGCCCTGGGACCCACCCAGCCTCCTATCCAATGAGTACCGGGGGCTCTTTCCCCAAGGGTAAAGCGACCAATGCGTGAAACTGACCACTCACCTCCAGGAATGATGGAGCTGTACGAGATTTGAGATTTTCACTGTGAGATATAGCGCCGTGTAGTCGGCTTCGTAACGTACAAAAAAGGGGCGGATTTACGTTTGGGGGGGGGAGCCGAAATGTGGAGGCCCCTTCCAGTAACAAATTTAGGTTATGACAATTTTTTTTCTTATTTCTTATAATAACTAATAATACAAACGAACTCTTCGTAATTTTGGAACAGCGAATTTCTCAACAAAGTCTGTGGATTCTATTTGTGTTTTGTGAAGACACCAGAGCGACCTCCCCAGTGGCGCTCCCTTATATGCGGCCCTGGTACTAATATCGCGAAGGAACATACTGTCGCCAGTTTTAAATTAGAATTATACCTGAAGATGGAAGCGGCAGGTTCCTCCGGTATTGTGAGACTCTTCTAGCCATTTACACTGCGGTACTCCTGTTCTATGTGCGGGAGCTCCTGGCTCGGAGACTGACTGTCGCAAGGTTTTCTTGCATTTAGCCATTGCATCCCTGAGGAATGTTCTCAATTAGAGCACAGCCTCCTAGTTCCGCGTTATTTCCAGTTCTGTTACGCCGCTCGGTCACGGTGGCCCCGCGGTCTAAAACATGAAATATCTTCTCCCGCTCAAACACTGGGGTTGTGGGTTCGAATCCCACTCAAGGCATGGATATTTGAGTTTATTCTGTGTTTGTATGAAGGTAGCAGCCTTGCGACGTGCTGATCCCCCGCCCAAGGAGTCCTACCGACTGTCTACCATTAAGAAACTGAAGTGAAACGAAGCGTTTCACGGATGTCCTACGCTCCAAGTGGGAGCAACAGGAATAGAACAAGAAGAAGAAGAAGAAGAAGAAGAAGAATCAACTAAATATTGGACGCTTGTGTGGAGGCGGGTTCGGATACCCCCACCGTAGCCCTGCGAGCCGCAGGAGGCGACGAAAAAGGAACCCGGGGCCTGGGGGTATAACTGGGTCACCCTGTCACTGGGGGACATAAGCACAGGGACCTGGTCCTCGAGGTTGGGGTGGGACACAAGGCTGACGATCTTGCTGTGTAAAAAAAAAATGAATGTCGCGAAATTAAAAAAAGTGAAAACCGGATGTAATCTGGCAGAATCTTCCAAGGAAGGCCGTGGCTCAAAGAGCGCTGCTGTGTCAGTGATGATGATGATGATGATGATGATGATGATACCGATGGGATCGTTAAAGACGTAAATAGATAAACATAAGTAACCGCGTTGGTCCCCAGAAATATCGACATGTTCCTGTGCTTAATAAATCAAACACCGAGCCACGAAGAGGTATGAGGAAACGGAGGTATAGCTCCACCATTCTTGACCTCAGTAGTAGATGGATGTGGGTGGTCAGCTTCAAACTTCGGACACATTACCCCCCGGAGAAAGATCCATTGGATATGCGGTAATCACAGAAATGTTTGAGATGGAGCAATACTATAGCCGTTACCAAACTGCGGTAACCAACAGTAGCGATGGTAACTATATGATGTATAATATACATATTAATGATGAGATGTTGTTAACAGTAGTAAAGCTAGTAAGTTAAGTCCCTGTGCTTAATTTATTAAGTACCACACTAAGAAGACGTGTATATATATAGCTCCATTCTTGACCTGTGCACTAGATGGAGGATTGTGCTCAACCTCACGCTCCGGCCGCTTCACCCTCAGGGAAAGAGCCCCCGTTACCCACTGGACACGAGGCTGGGTGGACCCTTTTCGTCTTTACGAGTTCCTTTCCGGAGCTGTGCCCTTCTTGCGTGAAGCACAAGTATTTGGAACATCATGTGCACTGCTTGACCCCGTAGCGATGGCCCTTATGCCCTGAACCGTTTATGCTGGACAAAGTTTGTGCATGAAGACAAACGCTGTGCATGTTGCATTCGAAGTTTTCGTCGCGATGACTAACGTGTAGTCTGGTAGAAGTTCACCAACGTTTCGGAGTAAATTATTGCCTCCATCTTCAGGGTAAGAGAAGCGAGGAAACCAACAAGAAGCAAATAGCAAGCAGAGGTCTGATTTTTAGGCTATGTTTTGACTCTAAAAATGGAGACAGTATATTTGTGGTAAACTTCTACCGAACTACACGGCGTCACATCCCAAAAGATTACCATACTGCTCAACATGCTGAGAATTAATGATGGAAGTAACCAGCCATTTGCAGGGCCACAGATGAAGCCTCCATCTTAGAGCCCGAGGATGTATTAATGTATTAATGTGCTGCGTGATCAACCTCTGTTGTCTAGTGGTAAGCGTTCCTGGCTACATATCCAGATCGATTCCCGGCGCTACCAGATTTTTTCTGAGAAATGGTGGGTCTGGAACGGGGTACACTCAGCCTCGTGATGATAACTGGGGGCTATTTCAAGGAAATAGCGGCTGCGGTCTAGAAAACCGAAATTAACGGCCGTGGAGATTCGTTACACTGACCACGCGACACCCTCTATCCGCAAAAGTTGACACTAAACTTCGCCGAGAAGCGGCGGTCGCTCGGTCGGTATAGTTCGCTTGCGGACTGAAATCACGGAGTTTGTTTGTGATCAAGGTTATCGCACACCTCAGAGGAGTGGTTATAAAAAGTATGGATTAATTGTGGAAGAAGGATGATTAGAGAGGGAAAACCGAAAAAGGAAAACCCAGGGGGATCCTAAATTACGTCGTAAGACTGAGGTGCTGCGGGGTTTGACGATACAGCCCCCTCCCCACAATTTTTGTGGGTTACATTACAACGCTCTGTGCGTCTAGACTCTAGATTTTTTAATGGTAGGATAATTAATGAGCCGATCACAGTGGCCGCGCGGTCTAAGGCATGAATTGTCTTCACTCTCTCGAAATCTTGGATCATGGGTTCGAATCTCGGCCGGCACATCGGCTGCCTTGATATTTTTTTCGTGGTTTTCATCAGTACCACCGTGTAAGTAGGAGCCGCGAAAAGTGTATTCGGTACGGGCGGAACGGCCGAGGGGTCGGAGTTCGAGTCCCGGTATGGTCAAGATTTTTCTTCACGTGGTCGATACCGGATCTGTGGTCCATCTAACGAGTACCGGCACTCTTTCTCCGGGAGTAAAGCGGCCGGAGCGTGAAGCTGATAACTCACCTCCAGCTAGTGCTGAGGTCAAGAAAATATGGATCTATACATCCACTCCCCCTTGCGCCTTCATGGCATAGTGCTTAATTAGTTAAGCACAGGGATAACTTTACCTTTGCCTCCGTGTAAGTACCAAGATAACAGCTCGACTACGCCACCACCGCTTCCTTTCAGATCCTTTTTAATTCATCATCTATCGGCCGACGCTGTGTTAACTCGATGGGGAGGGATTGACCTATCGGGAGGCAGTGGAGAGTATATTACACTTAAAGCCAGAGTTGGGGTACAAAGCTATTTATCTCGTTTTTAGCTTGTGAAGGGGGAGTTAATTAGCAAGTGAATGGACGTAATATATGTTACTTCCTCGCGACCACTCAGTGTGTCGGACATTCCTGAGTGGCCGGTGCCACGTCTCGTGATTCCGGTTCGTCACATCCGGTGAGAACTGCCACTTTATGGCGCTGCGAGCGCCCGCCTCAGTCAACCGCCGACGGGCTGCTTAATTTAAAATAAGAAGATAAAGTTATAATTGTAATTAATTATGTATTTAAGCAAATATGCCGTGAATATATATGGGGGAGTGGAGACGTACTCGTAGCTCCACCATGTTTGAGCTTGGCAGTAGATCTACGCTCCTGCCGCTTTATCCATGGGGACAGGGCCAGAGTACCAATTGAACAGGAGGCTCTGTGAGGTAGGAACTTAATTTTAAATATTGTGACGTGCAGACTCATTGCTGCAACGGCACTGTAAATAAGAACAATAGAGGAAGCAGTGTTTTCTACGGGTCCGCCTCGAGACTATATAAGTAATACAGAACAGAATCAGAGCAGAGAATGAGAATGGAGCGAGCCCTCGGCAGTCAAGGAAGAAGGGCTCAGCTGAAGATTGCTTGTGAGTGACTGTGATTACGAGTGATTTTAAAGGAGTGATCAACAAATCTCATCATCCGATCCAACCCCCGTTTATTAGTCACGCACATAAATACGCGATAGTGTTATTTAGTTGAACACATGAACTCACATACGATTCAGTTTACTAGTTATCAAATTATGCTGGTTATTACAGCATTTGCCTTGCCGATCGCAGGGGTCGCGTGGTCTAAGACATGAACTGTCTTCGTTTGCTCGAACGCTGGGATCGTGGGTTCGAATCCCACTCAAGGCATGGTTGTTTGTCTGCTTTTATTCTATGTTTGTATTGTTCTGTTTGTAAGTAGCGGCCTTGAGACGAGCTGATCCCCCGCCCAAGGAGCCCTACCGACTGTCTAAGATTAAGAAACTGAAGTGAAACGAAGCGTTTCACGGATGGCCTATGTTCCAGTGGGAGCAACAGGAATGATGATAGAAAGGAAGGATATATACGTTGGGGGAATTAAGGGAACTTCAATATTACTTGGTTTCTCGGGCTCTTGGATAGAAACCGGTACGTCTCTGGAAGGTCCTGCGCCTTGCCACCTCTACACAGGTTTTCTTGGTTTTGCTCTGACGTAAGCAACCGTTGTGTTCGTTCCCAAGTTCCAAGTTCCCATCCAGCGTTTGCGGTTTCAGTTAATGAAACTGAACTCAAGCGGTTCGTCGCTGGCTTCCCACCGCGGCGGCCCGGGATCCATCCCGGGTCTGGTCAAATGGGATTTGTGGTGGACAAAGTGGCGCTGGGGCTGGATTTCTCCGAGTACTTCGGTTTCCCCTGCCAATCTTCATTCCACCAATTGCTCCACAATCACCCTCACCTATCATCTGGGGCTGGTACAATAGGCCAGAAGTGGCCGCAGTACAAGGGACTTAGTTCCACCCCACTAGCAATAAAAAAAGTGTGGTGTTTAATTACGTAATTAAGTATAGACATAAGTTGGTCTTACGTTTAGCTTTACTTCACAGAAAACACTAGGTTAATGCTGCAAATGAGAACGTAATCATAACGTGGAATACTGAGAAAAGTGCATTTTTCAAGATCTTCTGAATAAGCTTACATAAAAGTGACGACATCTAACGACAGAGAGACTATTGTTGGCAGATCCACCAACCCTCACTCATTCATGGAGCTGAGCCATTCTTGAGAAACTGACATTTGCGCAGCTACTCAAGAACTTCCCAGCATTTTATGGAACCCGAAGGTTCATTATCGTGTTCACAAGAGCCCTCTACTGGTCCGTATTCTGAGCCAGATCAATCCAATCCATACCATCCTATCATATCTCTCTAAGATCCATTTTAATATTATTCACCCACCTTCATCTAGGTCTTCCCAGTGGTCTCTTTCCTTCTGACAGGTCCACCTACCGGCACAATTAATACTACCTACAACCAGCGCAGCAGCGCACTGTCGTCGCACTGTGTTGCCATGATCTGACGTAGTGCTATTACGATCTTATCGTATGGAGGTTTATTCGTGCCGGAAAGTGTCATGTCAGCCTCAGCAGGTAATGTGACCAACGATCCTGAAATATTGGATATATCAGCATAACGACGCTTAGATTATGGAACTGAAACCATGACGACGGACACGCGACTCCACCCTTCACCGTTGAATGCAAGAACGATTCAAGTGCATGTCCCTGACAACAAAGAATTACGTCACTTGTCAACGTACGTTTCATGTTTCAGTTCAGATTATGTATACTGTGTATAGGATTTGAGGTTCTCACAGCGGTGGTCGTATTCTGGGATATAACGTCAGGAAGTCCTTTGAAAGTCAACCGACGTTTCGGAGGAAGATTGTACTCTTCAGATGAGGTACAGATTACTGACAAAATGATGGAACTTGACATGTGGAATTTTTATGGCGACATGAACTCAGCTACTAACAATTTAATTAGTGATAGGAGAATTATGAAGATTACTGTCTTCCGGTATCAGTACCAGGAATCTTCCTAGGGCTTAAGGACGCAGGGCTGACAACCTTACCGCTATCTCTGAGCCGATTGTCTAGAGAAAATGTGGGAGCCTCAACATGTCACAACCCTATGGGCCTCCACGGCCTGTTACAGGGATAGCTTTAGCTTTTTTATGTGGGCTCCTGAACCAAAGGAGAAACAAAGAGTAAGAAAGTGAACTTGCCTTCTATGATATACAAGTATTTCTGCTGTGTTCTCCGGTGACTTAATTTTCAAGCACCAGTAACCACCAAGAAAGAGGAAACTGAAATTTCAGGGCTATGCCAGTAGTCAGTCTGGGATAACGAGGCATTACTTGAAACAATTACAGCGTAATGCAGTCTCAGTCTTTGGAAAATGAAAGCTGGATTGCTTGTATCGGTTGTGAAGCGGAAACCCGGGCTTTCGTGCGCTCACTGCCTCGGTGGGCCTACGGTAAGCGGTTCGGGCCGAGGAGTAACCAAACATTTATCTCCACTGATGTATTGCTGCTGAGGAGGCAGGAGTGGCCAAACCATTGCCGCTGAGTGACCAGATCTGGATCTCCATTGATATATTAGTGCTGAAGAGTCAGGAGTGACCACACCCGAATCTCCATTTCTGTATTAGTGGTGAGGAGGCTGGAGTGACAAGACCTGAATATTCATTGATATATTAGTGCTGAAGTGGCAGGAGTGACCAGACTTGAATCTCCATTGATGTATTAGTGCTGAAGAGTCAGGAGTGGCCAAACCTCAATCTCCATTGATATATCAGTGCTGAGGTGGCAGGAGTGACCAAACTTGAATCTCCATTAATGTATTAGTGCTGAAGAGTCAGGAGTGACCAAACCTGAATCTCCAATTTCGTATAAGCATTGACAAGGAAAGACCAGATCTTGAATATATCTGAACATGACTCACCAGTGGAATGATGATAAGAGTGGGGTGAGGCTTGTGTCACCTGATGATAAAGCCGATGACGGATTATGGAGATCGCTGGGATGATAAGTAGCGTGAGGTCAGGCTTACTGCCTATTGTTCAAGCCTCTGATGATAATGGGACATCGGTGAAATTGTGATTGACGCGGGAAGAAACGAGTAAATCGGAGATAAACCCGAAAATCTGTAGCGGTGATTACGGCACGTATCGATAGCGTCTATCTTGTGGACACCCCTGCCGCGTGGACAGTGCTGTATCCTGAGTAGTTATGACGCCCATGAGTAACAGCCCGTAAAACGGAAGTCAAATTATTTAAATAATTGTGATTTGGGCCGTTGGTCGTTTTATCCGGAGGGATCAGACACGCCGGTGGCCATGGTCAGACTGCAGGCTCGGCACTCCAACTTAACCCTCTGAAACTCATGTAACACCCGTTGAGAATTCAGCAGGAAGCCTTGTCATTTGTTATATAAGCTTTCGTACTATAAATTCCCGCTGTTTTTGTTCCGTATTTCGCACTCATAAAAGTTACCGAATGATGCGTCGAGGCCGACGTTGAACGCCATCTCCCATGAATAACACGCACAAGTAGTCAATCATGGACCGTCTCCTTTTATATTCTCACGTGTATGGCGTGACTATAACCTTAGTTTGCACTGGTAATTAGATTTGTTGAACATTTACAGATCGTTACTACAAGCAACTACAGCGCTATCGCTAATTCACACACTGCACACATCATCGTCTGCTTATCATCTGTCTCGTCCATACTTTGCTTCTTCGTCTTATGATTCCTCTTCGGTTTTCCCTTCTTGCCTTCCTGCTTTCTCTTCACACACTTCCGGCGCATTCAGAACGGTAAGTTGGCAACAGTGATACGTCCTGACTGTCTATACGCTTGTAAAGTCCCTGTGCTTACTTAGGCATCTCATCATGAAGGCGTATGGGCGGGTGGAAGTATGGAACCATGGATTCTTAACCTCGGCTGTAAATGGAGATGAGTGATCAGTTTCACGCCCCTGTCCCTTTACACCCGGGGAAAAAGCCCTCAGTACATATTGTACAGAAGATTGGGTGGGTCCAGGGGGCGATCGGGGCGTTATGTATAAGAGAAATGATTCTTGTCTCTGCCGGAAATCGAACTCATAACAATCGGCCCTCCGGTTCGTCGCTACACCGACTGACCGCTCCCGGCTCAAAGCTCCAAACAGTTGAGTTTAAATACGAGTTTGGTGTTCTGGCTTGTAATGCCGTGTGCCTGGGAAAGAGCTCGACTTTTCGGAGGAACATATCACTTCCGATTGAGAGTCGAAGAGTAAGACAAGCATGAAACCTGCAGAAGCAAGCTCCAAGTGAAGTTGGTGCAGTTCATTATGGTTCGCGGACCTTATTTTGCTCATCCGTGCACCCGGTCTATTTGAAACTGGACTCTGAAAAGATGTGGGTCCCCCAGGCCGGACATTCCCCATATGTGACTCAGAATAGATGGATTGGTTCCGGATGTGTATGTAGCACATAGGCCACTCTTGCAGGAGTGTGCACGTTACGCTGTTGGAATGTGGTGATGGTAGATGCGTCATGATTCGGCCGATAATGCAGTCACTTTGACAGCCAGCAATTCAAATTCTAAACAGTCGTACCAGACATTATTTCACCCAACAATAAACATAAAGAAAAGGTAAAGCTATCCCTGTAACAGGCCGTGGAGGCCCATAGGGTTGTGAGACGTCGAGGCTCCCACATTTTCCATGGACAGTCAGCCCAAAGATGACCGTGCGATTGTCAGCCTTACGCCCCGGCAGGCCTCATTTTACTTCCAGGAAGATTCCTGGTACTCATTTCTACTAAGATTTATTAAAAATGAGTAAGTTAATTAATGTTTTACCATAGAGCTTAAGATTTACGAATTTAGCTACCAGAACATATAGGCCTAGTAGTTGCTAGGCAACGGATAGCCAAATATTTCGAATTTCAAATTTTAAGCCGCCGTAACTTTCATCCGTTGTAGCACTTAACTAACGGCACAGAGCTAACTCCTTGAGAAGCCACCAGTTGCTCAGCCACTCAGCAAATTAGCATTTTATGGAATCCAAAGGTTCATTACCGGGTTCACAAGAGCCCCCCCCCCACTGGTCCCTGTCCTGGGTCAGATGAATCCAATCCACGGCCTCTTATCCTATCTTCATTTTATTGCTAGTGGGGTGGGACTAAATCCCTTGTACTGCGGCCACTTCTGGCCTGTACCAGCCCCAGATGATAGGTGAGGGTGATTGTGGAGCAATTGGTGGAATGAAGATTGGCAGGGGAAACCGAAGTACTCGGAGAAAACCTGCCCCAGCGCCACTTTGTCCACCACAAATCCCACTTGACGAGACCCGGGATGGAACCCGGGCCGCCGCAGTGGGAAGCCAGCGACTAACCGCTTGAGCTATGGTGCAAGACCCATTCTTACTGAAACTTGTTTCGCTACAATGGAAAATGACACAACAATTTCCTCTGAAACGCCTCTGAACTTATACCGGAATACACGGCGTCACATGCCAGAATATCTCTTGTAGTTGAACAGGCGTCACAACTCCATCATCAGCGTAGCGTGGGTCTCTCTGTTGTCATAACCAACCGCGCCCCCATTTCGTTATTCGTTTTACAACGGGTGCCCCCCCCCCCTTCCGGCCGTGTGCCCCTCTAATCTTCAGCCGAACCGGACATGGGAAATGAGAACTTCAACGCCAGATGAACAAACATTGCTTCATGAGCCGTAGCTAGCTGCAGGATGGTAATTACCATTTTTCAACTCCTGATCACTTGTGTCGTCTTCCAGGGCTCATAACTCGTTTACCGAATTATGGAGTTGATGTTCTCACAGCTGTAATAACGAGAAGCACAGCTTTCTGGGATATAACGACGTGCAGTCGGCTACAGGTTAATCGATGTTTCGGAGGAATCTGCATCCTCAGGGTCAAAGAGTAAGCCAAGCAACAAACCAGCAGAGTCCAAGCGGTGTGAAGCGCTTTACTTGCAGCCCATGCTTATTCCTTGCTTGGTTTATTTTCTGACACTGAAGATGGAAGCAGTACACTCTTCCGAAGCTTCGGTTGATATCGGAGGTGTGACAGGTTTATGAACTCTTTTTTATGAAGCACCGTTTGAAGTACCCCAAGTAAGCCACCTAAAACTTTCAAACTCATGAGTGTTTCAGCAACCGCAACACGTTTGGTTAAATAATTTAATTGTAGCTGGATATTTGGAATAAACTTTCCGTCATACTGATAATACTCTGATAAAAATATTTATTAATTAAAACTTTTATTTATTGCTGGTGGGGTGGGACTAAGTCCCTTGTACTGAGGCCACTTCTGGCCTATTGTACCAGCCCCAGATGATAGGTGAGGGCGATTGTGGAGCAACTGGTGGAATGAAGATTGGCAGGGGAAACCGAAGTACTCGGAGAAAATCTGCCCCAGTGTCACTTTGTCCACCACAAATCCCACTTGACCAGACCCGGGATCGAACCCGGGCCGCCGGTGTGGGAAGCCAGCGACTAACCGCTTGAGCTATGGCGCGGCCTTAATTAAAACTTAAAACAAGAATTAAAGACCTTTAAGTCGGCTTCTCTCGCATACCCATAAAGGTACGAGTACCACTGGTTGAGAAACACTGTGACAGTGTTAACCCGAAGGTGATGGCACAAGAGGGACATGTAGCACGCAAGGACAAGGATAGAGATCACGTGGAAGGTGCAGACGTAGCTGGGTTTTATGGATACAGACTGCTCGTGCTGATGTGTCACTTTAAATGATGATAACAGGCTCTGAGGTGATGACAAGGAATCATTATGGAATTTGAGGTTTTCACAACGGCTCCATCTTCTGGGATATCCCAGAATGTGGACAGTTTAACGCTGAAACACTGCTTGAAACCATTCGGGAATGACTGGCCGTGAACACGGAAAGCACCGAAAATGGATTTTGCCTGTGGTTCCGTATGGATATGAAACTTGATCCCTCATTTTAAGGGTAGAATATAGACTGAGGGCGCGTGAGTATAGGGTGCTGAGGAGAACAGTTGGATTCAGGGGGGAAGACGTAACAGCAGGCAGGAAAACCTGCATAACGAGGAGGTTCGTAATATGGGGAGGACACGTAGCAGGCATGGGACAGAAAAGGGGTGCATGCGAATTATCTGTGAAGATCCCAGAAGATACCGCTTGCGTGACATAGTTGAAGAAGGGAGAATATATAGAGTGTCCAGAGAGGAGAGGTCTATATTCTCTGAGGTCATATTATCGGTCATTCTTAGCAAAAAGGTGTATATGTACATGTGTCCTATTCCGAGCGGTTTCCGAGATACAGCTATTTCACTGTACTCTGTACAGACGAGCAACACGTCATGTCCTCACACAAGTTGCAAACTGCATTGATGTTGACGGTGGAATTTTCGAAAATGTATTACACTAGGTAAACTGCACCAACTTTGTCACTTGAACAATAAATACCGGGATTAGAAACAGTACGTAATGTCGCCTTCTTATAAACAGTTTTGCCCAGCCGTAGCTCAGGCGGTTAGTCGCTGCCTTCTCTGGTTCCAGCTCGGGTCTCGTCATGTGGGATTTCTGGTGTACAAAATGGCGATGGGGCAGGTTTTCTCTGAGTACTTCGTTTTCCCCTGCCAATTTTCATTCCACCAATTGCTCCACAATCACCCTCACCAATCATCTGGGGCTGGTACAAGAGGTCAGAAGTGGCGGCAGTACCAAGTGGACTCAGTCCCACACCACTCAGAATAATAATAATAAAAATATCAACAATTTTGGAACTGTCCAGTGAGATAGCTCTATCTCGGAAACCGTTCGGAATGGAACACATGTACACATACATTTTTCTTTTTGCTTAGAATGGCCGATACTGTAACCTCCAAGAATATTGACCTCTCCTCCAGGGACATTCTGTATAACCTTACGTTGTCGCTGTGAAGTAGGATATGAGACTCTCACAGAGGTACTTACGAAGAGTTCATCTTCTGGGATATAGCACCATGCAGTTCGTCGAAAGACCCCACTATACGGCGTTCGATCCCGGAAGATATAAGCCTTCAACGGGCAGTAGGTTGAATGTTTGTCTTGTGCCGTCGTGTGGTGTCTTTGAGAAATAATGCTGTGCCGTGGATAAAGAAAGTTTGCCTGATCTGTTTAGTTGAAATAGCTTCATTAAATAATCAAATAACTGATTAAAACTGGACATTGCTTTAGTATTCGAAGGAAGAATAAGAATGTGTCATGAGACGTTTTTGCATGGATAGTGACAGTCATTTGCAAAATGATTTCCGGAAATGGTGCTTGATGTCGGGGCGTTACAGCCCCTTTTATATGTAGGGGAGATAGGGTGGCTGCTCACATTCTTCACAGATGAGTACTAATTGTTTCGAAAACAGTAAGCAGCCCACACTGAGCAGTAGCGCTAAAACTCTGCCTAACTCACAGCACACACACGCGAAGTGGGTCAACACAAACAACTGCCGGTCGAGGCCGCCTCCAAATGTCTTGTTGAGGAGTTCTGTCGTCTAAACCTACGTAGATGAGTCTACTGCGTCCATCTTCAGGGTGGAAATGTAAGACAGATTAAAAACCAGCGAGAAGTAGGCGAAAAATAGAATGTTCCTCAGAAACGTCGGTTAACATCGTCAGGACAGAAAGACGTACTCTTCATAGTCACCGATGTGCAAACCTCAGACACCAACAAAGGAACCAAGAGAGCCCTAGCGAGGATGATGCAGATAAACATACCATGTGACCAGAAAAAAGTCCAACAGAGTTGAGAGATTTACAAATTTTCGTAACAAGCCTATTTCTTTTACGGCGAGGAGTTGTTAGCCCCCACGCCCAACACCAAAGCTGTAGGACCACCTCTTGTCGGCTGTCCGCGACTGCTTATTCAATATATTCGCAGCTTCCCTCCATGCCTGGAGGGCGTCTCCTCCCTCCGCAACGCGCCGTGCCGTGGTGACAAGGGATCCACCAAGACTTAGAAGGGTGGACAATATTAAAATGGATCATAGAGAGATAGGATGGGATGGTATGGATTAGATTGATCTGGATAGGGACCGGTGGAGGGCTCTTGTGAACACGGCAATGAACCATCGGGTTCCATAAAATGTTGGGAAATTCTTGAGTAGCTGCAGAATTGGCGGCCTCTCAAGAAGGGCTCATCCCTTGAGTGAGTCGAGAGATATGAGAACATGATCAGAGAGATCGCATCTGGACATTCTTTTGTTCTTCGCGCATTTTTCATTTTCTTCCTGATGAAGGTTTAAAAAAGCTGTCCCTGTGTTTAACTAATTAAGCACTACGCAATGAAGACGTAAGGGGGAGTTGATGTATAGATCTACGTTTTCTTGACCTCAGCATTAGTTGGAGAGGAGTGGTCAGCTTCACGTCCCGGCCTCTTTACACCCCGTACCCGTTGGATAGGATGCTCTGTGGACCCCAGAGCCGGTCTGGACGACATGGACAAGAGAAATTTCTTGGCCCTACCGGGACTTGAACTCCAGCCCGTAGCCAGTCGCTGTACCGATTGAGCTGATGCGTGTGTTTATGCTTCAGAGAGGCCCAACGGTTGAGCTTCCTGTGGCAGATTTATCATTATTGTTGTGACAACTCTGACGTCAAGAGAAGACGTACGTCATGTGTTTGTGCCGAGGCTGACACCAAATGTTGCACGCGTGAATAAGGAGGTATAAATCTGGTGGAAATGATCCCGATTGCGAAAAGCATGTAGATAGGCCAGCCGGCCTCCGGGTACAGATGTTAAGGCTGTACGTCTATAATACGGACACAAACCCCGAAAGAGTTCTTCTATCCCTGTCCCATGAGCGGGAAGTCAGAAAATTTGCTTGCATTTTTACGTTTGAAATTAATTTATACTGTCATGGCATATTCTGGGTGGAAGAGTAATTAAAAAAAATAATTTTAATTGTTAATATCCATATAATTGGATTAGTTGAGCTTAGTTGATTGAGGCACTATGCTACAAGCCAGAAGGTCGTGGTTTCGTTTCCCGATGAGGTCATTGGATTTTTCAACTGATTTAATCCTTCCATCCGAGTTTTGGCCCCGGTGTCGACTCAGCCTCTAACAGAAATGAGTACCAGGAATCTTTCTGGGGGTAAAGGGCTGCCGGCGCGTAAGGGTGACAACCTTACTGCCATCTGTGAGCCGACTGTCTAGAGAAAATGTGAGAGTCTCGACGTCTCACAACCCTCTGGGCCTCCACGACCTGTTAACAGAGATACCTTAACTCTTTTAGTGGTTATAATTCCTTCCCTCCCTCTCAGTTCAGATTTTTTTTTAATTCGTGTGACAGATGCCTGACTTTCCACCCTTCCTCCCCTTTCCTTCCTCAGTGCCCGTTAATATCAAGAAGTAACCACTTCAGTACCAATTTCTGGCCCTGTTTGTAGACGTGGCTGCTCTCAACAGAATGCGCAGTGGATTTGGTCGAGTCCACTGACTGAGATAAGGATTATAGTGTGTATATGGGTTATAGCAAGGTCTTCGTTACAGCGCGTTTCCTACCTTTCTTCCGCATTGCATCTGCAACAGCTGCCCCGCTATTCGTGCCATATTTATCTCACCTTCTCGTCAAGCTCAACTCAAGCCAAGTATAAAAACACGGCTTGCAACTGTCTTAGTACGTAACTAAACAATTTTTACGTTGCGGCTCATACCGTTATATATTTTAATCATATCATGGCATGTTGACCCGTCACTAGCAACGGCTATTACTAGGCAACGGCCTGTAAACAGGCGCAGTCCATGCCGATGGATGAACACGCAACAATGGATACAGCAACATAGGGACGTTGTTTTCTGTGGTGTCCGCACGTATATATAAGCAGGACAATTAGTGAGACTTACTGCAGGGGAGTGAAGAGTTGGATGGTGACTTATTCAGAGAACTGCAGTTCAATCGTTGTGAGCTGTTGCTGTTAGAAGATGATAGCTCAGGCACGGAGATAGCACGAGAACCCAGAGTAAGGGGAACGTTCGCTGTTGGAAGCCGCTACCAGGCAACGACTGGTTAAGACAGCAGACTGAGAAGACTTAGTACGTGCTGTAGTGAAGTGCTGAGTATGTGAATTAGCGATAGGGCTGTAGTTACTTGTAGTTACGATTTGTAAATGATCAGTAAATTCGATTACCAATCAAAATCCAGCCTACAGTAACTCATACACGTGACAATGTAATACATTTAACAGCCACGGACCAAGATACAATGGAATGTAGTCCAGACGAGAAAATGAAAATTTGCAGCTTACTTTTGTTAACTTTTTTGCTTGACTTACTCTTCGATCCTGAAGACGGATGCCATATGTTCCTCCGAAACATCTGGCTCTCTCCCAACTACACGGTGTTACAACCCAGAAGACCGTAATTTTAAGAAGATTTACTCTTCTTCACAGCGCCCAGACCGGGTCTGGGGTCCCACCCAGCCTCCTATCCAGAGGATACAGGGTGTTGTTCCCTTGGGAATAAAGCGGTCGGAACACGAAACTTGTCACTCATCTCCATCTGGTATCGAGACTAAGATCGCGTGTAGCTGTTACGTCCGTTACCCCATATGTTTTCATGGCGTGGTGCGTAAATTAGCACGGGGACAGCTTTACCGCTTACAGTCAGACAGGTTCCCGGATCCGGTGCGTTCTTTCCCCCGACTTGCACAGGAATGAGCATAACGCCGCAGAGTTGCTATGGACGGAATGGTGAGAGGGTCGAGAGATCCAGACACACGTGCAATGTGATTCTAATTATTGTCGGAGTTTCCGTGGCCTATAATTTTTAAAACAGAAATAGCAAAACAAAACTGCTTATGAAATATGAAAATGTAACTCAGAAAGTACCCATTTGATGGTAATGAAACTTTTTGACATACACTTACATATTCCAGAAGCAGTTTTATTTTGTTCCTTCCGGTTTGAAAATTGTAAGCCACGGAAACTCCGACGATAATTTAGAATCATTCTGTATATTTTGAGTGATCTCACTGATCACCAAGACACTGAAGTCACGAACACTGAGCCTAGGGGTATGGGTTACGTATGGGCAATTGTTAGGTTATTCTGCAATGTTCTATTAATTATGGATGGCAAGTATGTGAGGTTAGGTTAGGCTGTTCCTGTGGCGTGAAGATGTATGGGGCTCAGCATTCTTGACCCCGACGTTATGTGGAGGTGAGTGGTCAGCTTCACGCCCCTGCCGCTTTACCCCCGGGAAACAGCCCTCGGTACCCATTGGATACGAGGCTGAGTGGGCCCCAGATCAAGTTTGGACTCTCAAGAGTCTTGCTCCAGCCGGTAATCGATTCCCGTCCGTCCAACTGACCTAATGCCGAAATCCCAGAATGGGGGAGCTATGCAAAACGTCTGGATGTCTTGGTGCTTGATTAATTAACTAAAGGGAAATTTTTACTTGTTATCCATCCATCCATCCATCCATCCACCTATGGCCTTACAGCCCTTTGTTGGCCCCTGACAGTTTTCTTCAGTTTC
Organism: Cryptotermes secundus; assembly: GCF_002891405.2. Lineage (NCBI taxonomy): Eukaryota > Metazoa > Arthropoda > Insecta > Blattodea > Kalotermitidae > Cryptotermes > Cryptotermes secundus. The sequence continues at coordinate 109,941 of NW_019730009.1, read as the reverse complement.
TTGATCTTTTACACAGTCGGAAGGACTCCCTGAACGGGAGATAAGCCTGGCCAAGGCCTCTACCTTCACACAGGACAGCACAAATAGAATAAACGTACATAGACATCCATGCCTGGAGTGGGATTCGAACCCACGATCCTAGCGTTCGAGCAAGGGAAGACAGTTCATGCCTTAGACCGCGCGGCCACTGTGATCAGCAGTTTACTTTTTCTGACAAAATTGAAATTGAAAGTGACGTTTAAATATACTGATTGAGATGTACGGAGGGGGTGTATCTCATGGATTAACTATTATACCGAGCGGGTTAATGTCGCGGTATCGGGAGGTGCTCGCTTCGAATCTCAGCCATGTTACTAGCCATCCTCCGTGAGGTTTGTCGTGCTTTTCCCCAGTTCCTCTATCAAAATTCCGGGATAGTACTTGGATTAGTTTGCAATCGCTTGCTTTCAGATCCTTTTCGATTTATCAGTGTTATTCGTCTGACCATTGGATCTGACAACGAGGGAGTCGTGAAGTAACCCACAAACGTAAAAGCACCCGAAGAATTGGCAACAGGGGAGCGGGGGATGTCACTGCCTCTGCGCGTGTCCTGATGTCTTCAGTTTCAGTTTCAATTTCCCTTTGTCTTTATCTCACCTGAATAATATTCCCACCTTAGTTATTTTATTCCCCTCTGATTTTAATTTTCTTGTGTAGCTGAAACAGATTTGGGGGCCATGCTGTAGCGTAGTTGATTGAGGCACTATGCTAAAGCCGAAATGCTTTGGGTTCGATTCCCGATGAGGTCATTGCATTTTTTAGTTTACTTAATCCTTCCAGCCGCACTATGGCCCTGTGGTTGACTCAGCCTCCAACAGAAATGAGTTCCAGAAATCCCCCTGGGGGTAAAGGTGGCCGGCGCTTGAGACTGACAACCTCAGCGCTGTGAGCCGATTGTCTAGAAAATGTAGGAACCTCAACATCTGACATCTCTATGGGCCGCCACGGCCTATTACAGGGATAGCTTGAGTTTGAGGGCCGTTGATCTAGTATATCCTTCGTGTACAAATGCTGCCTGTGGCGCTCTGGGTGTTAACTGGACGAACGACTGTTCAGTGTTGTTGTTGTTGATTCAATAGCATATTTATCAGGTGTCATTTTTATTATTGAGATAATCACAACCGCTTGGCAACAGTTCAGAAAGCAACAGTGAAACACGGGTGATGTAAGTTATCTGATTATTGCATAGCCATTGTGTTCGGATTTGATGCAAGGCAGAACAATCGCGAGTAGATAAGACAAGTGAATGTCACTCGAGCGAAAATCGAAAGAGGCATGGCTGTCGCATAGCAACGACCTTTAGGGAGTCGATAAAAAATGCAGACCAATAACGGTTATATATTTTCAGCTTAGATCATGTACATAAACCGGAGCCACACTCGCTGCTTAACAAAACATACAAGTTATCTAGTATCAGTTGTTTTCCTGTGCACTGATTGGCTGACTCTGTGGGCACAGTTCTTTTTGATAATAATCTTATAATGATGCATCTGTTTGTGATGTTTGCTGTTCTTCGTAGTGTGCTGGTCGCGCGTACTGTATTTCGTAAGAATCGGTCAACTTCACTTCGGTCGTAATTGTCCGTCTTCAGCTGGAAGTCGTCCAAAAATTTATAAATCCGTACACAAATTTGTGAACGACAAAAAGTTTGTAAATTTATGTTTCATGTCCTATCCCTTTTGTGACTGAATGAAAGTACTGTTGTAATACCAGTTGAGAAGTCATCCCGAAATTTCATAATTTGTTATATAATCTTTCTTGCTTTCTCTCTTATTCCTTCCCACACCTACATTTTATCGAATGATACGCCGAGGTCCAAATAGTCTCATTTGTAGTAGAATAGATGGTGATTCTAAATTATTGTCGGTGTTTCCGTGGTCTGTAATTTTGAAACCGGATTCAACAGAATAAAACTGCTTACGGAATATGAAAATGTAACTCAAAAAGTTTCATTACTTGTAGACGCAATACTAGATGATGCTAAGAAACTTGAACATGCGTCCCTTTTGTCACACACAAATGTCCAAGCGATTGCTTCCGGTTTGAAAACTATAGGCCACGGGAACTCCGACAATAATTTAGAATTACATTGTATATTACGCTTCACATAACCACATAACAGTATTGTCTGTGCTCACGTAGGAGGCAAGATACACTGCTCACTTGTTCTGGATGTTATGGAGATAAATATCTTGTCCCTTCCGGGAATCGAACACCGATTCCTCGGTCGTCCACTCCGTAGCTTTGTCGCTATCCTGGCTCCCTCAGTAGCAAGAATAATCGAACGAGAGTGAATAATGAAGTGAAATAGCGTAGAATGGAGCTGTCGTGGTTTAGTGAAGGTACTACCTCGGCATTTTTTTTTTGAAGGACTAAGGATAACTATAGCGGCTAAGATTCGAATTGAGGCCCTCCGGGATACGAGTCTAGACTGGTACCCCTAAATAAGCCATAAATGAGAAATTAAAGAATAGATTTTCGTCTGGAGGTATGTGTAAAGACATTCAGGTTAGCCCAGACGTAGAGAAGCATTGAGCTGCTCCCCCACAGGAAGAAGACCCGTTATGTAGGTTCATGTACGTACTGTATTTTCTGGGCAGCCTGTAGATACACGGTGTGACACAAAGCAGGGGACCGTTACACAGCAGATGGCAGATTGGAGATTTGAATACATCAGCGCGTCCTCAAGGAGAGGTCAGAGGCTGGCAATGACAGGGGACAGTGCCAATGAGGGCAGAGTTGGTGGAAAATGTAGATGAAAAGGGGTACGTTACATGACAGAGGAAGATAGGAATGATTATTTGTTTATTGGATTATTTAACTAGTGTCATCTGTTAACAGTATGTACCGTCGAATGGGTATGTAACATGAGAAATGCATATAGAATTTTGAAGGGAAGTATGAAACTGAAGACACCATACAAGACTTGGAACTTCTCACGGCGACGAAAATTGATAAATGTTCATTAACTTGTTAACAAGAGCCCACCTCTGCTCTCTGTCCTGAGTCAGATAAATCCAATCCAAACCACTTCACCCCATCTCTCTAAGACCCATTTTAATATTATCCATCAATCTAAGTCTTGGTCTTCCTAGTGGTCTGTTTCCTTCTGGCTTTCTCACAGTATTCTATAATCCATTCCCATCTCATCCTCCTTGACTTGATCATTTGTTTTGGTCGTAACGAATTATATACCTCTACTGCATGTAGACTCTCAAATGACAGTTTTCTTCTTTTGTTTAAGAGCCCTCTCTAAACCATACCCTCATGTAGACACGCCAGTTCTGAAGGGAAAAATGCTGCTTATATTCGGGCAAGTACGGTAGTTCCTAGGTTGGAGAAAACTGCATAATGAGGAGCTCCATAACTTGTACTCTTCTCCAAGTATAATTAGAATGATCAAGTCAAGGAGGATGAGGTGAGCAGGACATGTAGCATGACTGGGGAGAAGAGGAATGCATATAGGATATTGGTGGGAAAGCCAGAAGGAAAGAGACCACTGGGAAGACCAAGGCGTAGGTGAGTGAAAAATATTAAAATGGATCTTAAGAGATAGGTTCGGATGGTATAGATTGGATTAATCTGGCTCTGTATAGGGACCAGTAGAGGGTTCTTGTGAACACGGTAATGAACATTCGGGTTCCATAAAATGCTGGGAATTTCTTGAGTAGCTGCACAATTGGCGGCTCCTCCAGAAGGGCTCAGCTCCACGAGTGAGTGAGTGAGTGGTTCCTGGCTAGTTCCTACTCTCCGAGCTTCTTGCTCGGTTGCTGGTCCTTGCAGTTTTCTAAGAGTTTTCTTCTCCCAAGCATTTAACCCTGTTATCGGTCCCAGGGCTGCGGTTATAACCCGGAATTTCTGAATACAAAACAAGAATGTACTCACTGCACCACGGCTGTCTGTCCCAGTAACACAAGAAAAGTATAGGTAGAAAGACATTGCGTGTCTGCAACATCTCTGAAAGCAAGTCACGCCGTGAGCACACCTTACGCCACAAGTCATGGCGCACGGTCGCCCGGCAGAGGGGAGGGTGGTAGTGGCTCTCGCTGTTACAGTCGACTTGCTCTGCACAAAGCCAGGCAGCAGACTGACCTGCTTCACCTGTCTGCGCCACGTTCATGACTTGGCCCAAGGAACTAAACAACAGTGTTCCTGAATGAATGCCTTCACTCGTGATGCGAGCTCCAGAAGACTCCTAACTAGTTTTTTTTTTTTCGTTTTCTTGGGGTGGGATGAGACGGAGTCCACTAACTGGCCTACTGTACCAGCCCCGGATGATAGATGCTGAGTGTGGAGCAGTTGGTGGGATGAAAATTGGCAGGGGAAGCAGAAGTACTCGGAGAAAACCTGCCCCAGTGCCACTAAGTCCACAACAAACCCCACAGGACATGACCTGGGTTCGAACCCGGGCCGCCGCGATGGGAAGCCGGCGACTAACCGCCTGAGCTATGACGCGGCAATAACTTCTAACTACGAGTAACTTAGTAACCAAGTATGTCTGCGGAACTAAGTCCTTCCTGTGAAACCACCAGTTGCTCAGCCACTAAAGAATTCCCAGAATTTTATAGAACCCGAAGGTTCATTACCATATTCACAAGAGCATGACACCGGTCCTTATCCTGAGCCAGATGAATCCAGTGCACACCAACCCATCTCATTTCTCTAAGATCAATTTTAATGCCATCCACCTACATCTAATTTTCCCTAGTGGTCTCTTCCCATCTGGCTTTGCCACCACAACACTATATGCATTCATCTTCTCCCCATGCTTGCTACATGCTGTACCACCCTCATCCTCCCGAACTTGATTTATTCTAATTATATTTGGCGACGAGTTTTATGTAGCCTCCAAGATGAAAATGTCTGTGTTTTCTGGCGAAATTGTGAATTCGGTTTCCTATCGTTGAAATTAGAATCGTGACGAAACGAGGCACGTGATTATCTGATGACGCTGTCCCGAACATGTTTAGACACGGCGTTAAGAGAGGAGTGCTTACGTGGGACAGGACAGAGGTGTGCTTAAGGGGACGAGTGGTAGAATTCACGTGACCTCCGAGCTGGAGACAGGAGGGCGATATATCAAATCAGGCTAAATATGTTTCGTGACCAGCCATCTTGCTTCACCTGGGACCTATGACCTCTGAGACTTTTCACACATCTGAGACACAGGGAAGTGCAAAGCTTATCACGTGTGCTAAACCCGGGTTGCATTGACGTGCTTGGAATGTGACCCCGTCTATGTGTGTGCGTAGTTTAATTTTATGAAGCGTGTGTAGCATCGAAGACCGCCTCTGTGATCTAGTGGTCAGAGTTCCTGGCTACAGATCCAGAGGTCCCTGGTTCGATTCCCGACGCTACAAAATTTTCTGAGAAGTAGTGGGTCTGGAACGGGGTCCACCCAGCCTCGTGAGGATAATTGAGGAGCTTTTTCAAGGAAATAGCGGCTCCGGTCTAGAAAACCGAAATTATCGGCCGTAGTGATTCGTTGCACTGACCACGCAACACCATCTATCCGCTAAAGTTGGCACTAACTTCACCGACAAGGGGCGGTCGCTCTATAGTTGGCTTGTGGACTAGAAACACGGAGTTTTCTTTTTTGTTTGTGTGTAGCATCGAATGATAGGATTACTGATGAATTAGAAACTTATAAAGGAGCGGTCGTGGCCTAATAGATGTACTATCGCAGAATTTGGCTGAAGGAACTGAGAAAAATCGCGAAACCCTCAGTAAATACAGCAGGTGCCCCGGCCGAGATTGGAAGCGAGCACTTCCCGAATACAAGTCTAGAGCGTTACAGCTACATCAGCCTGTTCAATACCAACGTTTCGGAGAATTCTGCTGCTTCTACCTTCAGGATAGAATCAGACGACTGTAATCTCCATAGTAAACTTGCGAGAATGTGAATGTATACTGTGATTTGGTGTCGTAGTTAAAAAAAGGGGGTTTTACGTTTTGATAACGCTCATAAAATGAACCCGTGATGGGGAAGTTCAGTGTCTGCCCGTAAGTTTCATCCCCAGTACTAGCTGAATATTAGCAACTCGGACAATGCAATTATCATTAAATAACAAATCGGAAAGAAAGTGCAAGAAATCAAACAGATGTGCGTAATTAAAGGCACTGCCCAGACATTTGCTTTAAGGAACTGACAAAACGAATAACTGTCAGTATAGTGGCTGTACCTACCGAGACTCGAACCCTACTCCCCCGGAATACAGGTGACCAAGGTTACAAATTGGGCCATCTAGAAATCTCCCGATGAATTGTGACGAAATTTGGTGATGTGTCTCTACATTACAAATTACCGTATTTACGCATGTATAGGCCGCGTGCGCGTATAGGCCGCAGCACAATTTTCAGACAAATTATATAAAAAATAATTTTCTTGGAATATTATTTCAGGAGTATTACACCCTGTATTACTAATTATGAATATAATTTTTTTAAAATGAAGTGTGATTTCGAATATTTCGAATATAAGCCGCACCCCAGTTTTCCTCTTGAATTTTTGGCAAAAAATGTGCGGCCTATACATGCGTAAATACGGTATACGTATTTTATTTGGGCTTGTATCAGTGCATGTACTAAAATAATTTCAATAAAGTAGAACCTCTGATTAATTAAGCATAACATGAAGCCGTGTGGGGAAGTGGAAGTACAGCTCCACTCATTAACTTCACCAGGAGATGGAGATGAGTGATTAACTTCATGCCCCGGCCGTTTTAACCCTGAGGCGAAAGCCCACGGGATGGGTTGGATAGGTTTGGTGAACCTCAGAGGCGGTCTGAAGGCGATAGAAAATGAACCTCGATTCTGCGGTCGTCCAGCCCATAGTCTAGTCATAGTGACTGAGCTGCGAGAAGTTGACGTCAGAGATATTCGCGAAGAACTACGTTTGAAGAGTTCTATCTTATGGCGTGTAACGCCGTGTAGTCGGGTGAAAGGCAGTCGATGTTTCGGAGGATCATTTGGCCTCCGTCTTCAAGGTCGAAGATTAATTTAGCTGCTTCGTGTTGGTTTCTTGCTTGACTTACTCTTGACCCTGAAGATGAAGGAGACTTGTCACTCCGAAGGGCTACACGGCGTTATGACCGGAACTATAGAAATATTCTTAGCAAGCGCATTGAAAACCTCACATCCGACATATTGTGACATTTAGACACATCGCCAAGTAACAGTTGCGTAAACAGGCGATAGAACAGCCGTTGCTAGGGGACAGCTCTGTGGACACACTGTTTCACCGGCAACAAAAGAACATGCAGTGATGTGAGAGATATTGCTAGTAGCTGAAATCGGGGAGAGTTGAAGAACCCAGAAGAAGGGGAACGTCCGAAGTTGGAAGTCGCTATCAAGCAACGGCTAGTGAAGACTGAGAAGACTTCATGTGTGCTGTAGTTACAGTGATTTATACTGTGTGTTTAGATCCGTGGAACTGTCATAGTTGCTTGTAGTTACAAGCGTTCAGGAAACCCAATTATCAATCCAATCCCCGTGTCTAGTAACTGAGCTTTCTGCTCGTGTTGAGAACTTGAAACTTCCTGACCTGCGCTGCGAGAGGTGAGCAAGTTTTCTGAGTTTGTCCTCGTGGCGGAGTTAGACTGCCCGGCACCACACCACAAATCCGTCCCTCACGTAACCGGGTTCGCCTGTGAAACGTCAAGGTTGTCCTCGTCGGAGGCCCTGGGTGGAACACGGCATGAGACCTACACATTCCATCCGACACAGCGGCGTAACATTAATTTGGAGCAGTGTCATATTCAGGGATGTACTGGACTGCACGGGGTCAAAACAAGGCCCAGGTTTAAAGGGAGGTGACCGGGTCATTTGGCCCCGGGGTCTCCACAAAACGTAAATAAAATTCACAATGTTATTGAAGTAATTTTACTTCTCTGAAATCACGAAATACTCGTATTTTTTTTTTATTTTTGCTAATTATGAGAGACATGGGAAATATAATTGTGATAACCTAAATTTATTGTTACTGATAGGGGTCTCTGCAATTTGAGTGCAAATCCAGCCCTCGTCACAACTAAGAATGCAGTACTTGTAGCTACCGCTGCGACATCACGTGTCTACCCGAAATCATTTAGTCATCAGCATCAAACCTAAGGCCCCCATACACACACAGTTTGGGGGGCCTAAGTAAGGTAGAGGTAAAGCTATCCCTGTTAACAGGCCCTGGAGGCATATAGGGTTGCGAGTCGTCGAGTTTCCAACATTTCTAGACAATCGGCTCACCGATGGCGTTGAGGTTGTCAGCCTAACGCGCCGGCCGCCCTTTACCACCAGGAAGATTCCTGGTACTCTTTTCTGTTAGAGGCTGAGTCGACCCCAAGGCCACAGTGGAGCTGGAAGGATTATGTCAATTGAAAAATCCAATGACCTCATCCGGAATCGAACCCGCGACCTTCGGGCTTGTAGCATAGTGCCTTAACCAACTACGCTACCGCGTGCTCCCAGCATCAAGCCAAAACCTAAAGAATGCATTCGTTCGCCCCTCTCCATTTTGTTATTTAGTACTAGACAAATATAAACACATAACGCTAATAGACGTTGTATATTTCACGACATCTCTTTGTTTTCGCCATTTCAGAAACCTAAATTATCGCTAATATCTTTCCCACCCCATAAGTTCGCGAGTCCTCCATGTTGTTATTAGTAATTGTATGAAGTGGAAATGTGCGACTTTAGGATTGGTTCTAATGGTATAACAAACATATCAAGTGTAATGAAAATCGGCCAGCGTATTCAAAAACTGAAATGTGGACACACGGACGGGATGATCTTATAAGACTGCTTTTTCTTGAAGAATAAAATATGAAAAATTTCCCCTGTGCTTAATTAATTATTCACAACAGCATGAAGACATGGGGGGGGGGAGGTGGAGTTATAGCTATATCTTTCTTGATCTCGGTACCAGATGCAGGTGAGTGGTCAGCTTCACGCCCCGGCTGCTTTAACCCCGGTAAACAGCCTCCTGTAGATATTGGATAGGAGGCTGGGTGAAACCCAGATCCAGTTTGGAGGCTGTGGAGAAGACAAAATCTCTTGCCCTACCGAGATTCGAACTCTGGCCGTCCATCCCATAGCCCGTCGCTGTAGCAACTGAACTTTACCCGTCCTCCTTTACAGTGGGTATAGACGGCTGCTTCCCCGGGGTGAAACTTCAGGGGCGTGAAGCTGACCACTCAGCTTCGTCTAGTACCGAGGTTGAGGACAGTGTGAAGCTATACCTCTACTCCCTCATACGTCATCATGGCTTGATGCTAAATTAATTAAGCCCAGGAATAACTTTACCCTGAAGAAGGAAGGCGGGATGAAAGTGAGAAGCTTCACTTCAATGCAACATAGAAACGCCTTGCTGCGCCATAATTTCCTTATGTTCCCATGGTGGATATTGTAGAGTGTAGAGCCGTTGCTATGCAACTGCTGCAAGAGGGCGGATATACCAGGGCCGTTTCTGGGCAAATGCTCGGTAAACACGTTCCCACACCAACGAACTACGCACAAAAATAGAGGTACTGCTAGAAACGGGGATTTCCAATCGGTCCGTGGCAAGGAGTTATAAGGAAGACAATTGGGGCAACCTAGTCAGTTCTGTACGGGAGTCTGTGAAGAGAGGACTTGAGCGCGTGAAGCTCAAGAATCTCCATTGTTAGAAACTGTTGCCAGGGAACGGTTGGTGAGGACACAGCAGGCCGGAAAATTGTTAGCGGGTGCTGTGGTGATTTGTGAATTATGGAGAATAACTGTAGCATTGTAACTACTTATAATTACGTCTCGTGTGCATAAGTAATCAATGAATTCGTTCACCAATTGAAACCCCGTCTATAGTTACCCTTACGCTTGACAGTATAATTTTAAATTTTTACCGGTATTTCCAGTTTTATTTACTCTTTGTTTTCTTATCCAGCGAAGCATCTATTAAGTTCAGTTAGTCGGTCCGTCAGTCTGTAACGCACGAAGCAATTCTAGAAGCGCCGGGCGGATTTCTTTTAAAATGAAATCTGATATTGAAGAATTTAGTGGAATCTGTCCAGCCCATTTAATTTCTGTCGAGATTGGGCAGCTTAAACGAGGTGACACACGTTTCTGCGCGTGTAACTAAATACGAGTATTCACAAGGCAGGAAGATGTTCTGGCAGAATTTTCAGAGAAAAACGAGCACATCTTTAATATCCAGTGAACTCTCTAAGTAAACCAGTCCGCTTCTGATGTGAATGTGTATGACAGATAAATCTTCGAGCCTCCATGTTCACCAGTTCCCTTCTGAATATAATCGCCGTTAATCATCAGTTACAACATCAGGGTTTGGTCCGTCCTATCCGATCCATTCCCCTATAACATAGGTTGCTCCTCCCAGCTTAACTTCGGGCGTCCAATGGGTGTATACCCCATTCATTGACTGTTTCTGGAAGGCCGTGCCGTAGCTGAGGCGGTTAGTTGCCGGCTTCCTACCTCGGGCTGCCAGGGTTCGAGTCCATATTAGGTCATGTGGGATTTGTGGTTGACAAAGTGGCACTGGTGCAGGATTTCTCCGAGTACTTCAGTTTCCCCTGCCAATTCCCATTCCAACGACTGTTCCACACTCATCATCTATCATCCGGAGCTGATAACAATAGGCCAATTAGTGGCCCACGCAACAATAAGACGAATATTTATAGCTCGTTGCTAGGCAACAATCAGTGCGCCAATGGGCTGGCGATATAGCTATCACGTGACTTGTTTTCATTGTGGTCCGCGCAATGCTAAGAAATAGCAATGTACACAGGTCTACAATAATAGGCGTTTTCTGTTGGGTCCGTGCCGAAGGTTTGTAGGGGACAGTGAAGGTCGTTTGCAGTCAGTCATGACTGAGAAGCCGTTACGAAGAAGAGTCCAGGAGGGTTCAGCAGTTGAGAGTACAAGGACGAGAATGGAGCGTGTCCTTAGTGAATTGTGAAGATTAGTTGAGTACAGATTAGGATAGAGGAGTACAGAGTGACTGAAGACGAAATAACAAGAAGACTTCATAGTGATCTGAATTGATAGTTTCTGTGTTGAGATCCGTTGCCAGGAGACGACTAGTGAAGACTGAGAATCCTAGTGCGTGTGCAACGGTGGACTGGAAAGTGTGTAAATCAGCGATAGCGTTTTATTGATAGTAATTAAGAGAGAGAGAGTGTGTAACCGAAGTGCTAATAAATCCAATCATCGGAACTAGAACCCGTTGTTTTCCCTCACGCGCACCACCCTACATGTGACGATATGATATATCGAGAATTCCCGTGTTGTCTTGTAGGCGGTCATTTGGACTCTGTCGGGGCTGTTGTGAGTTGTGTGTTATTTTGAAACAATAGGAGGAGGCTTATGAGATCACCATGCTGTCTTTGTGTCTCCCCCTCCCGAATTCTTTCGCTTTCTATGCGACCCATGCCATAGCAAAGAGAAGTAGGAGCTTAGTTCTTCCAATAACTTCTTGTAAGAATATTGTGACATGTTTTGCTACTGAAGACAACGTTCAGATTGTTAATTGGTTTATTTAACAACCTACAAGTCGTAGCGACAATTAATTATAACACTGTTGCGGGTTTACACAATTTACAAACCTTACACACTATTCTATTCACGCTATCCTCAGTAGTCACGTGAACTCCGCGGTCTCGCGAGTGACGTCACAATATATTAAATAATTTGTATACATTTAAATTTCGTTTAGCGAACATTGAAGGAATTTTATGGATTGATTATTCTTCCACAATTCTCGACAATGCGAGTAGGATAACCTAACAAGGAACAAGTTTATGTGAATTTGATGTTTATTATAAAAGAAGAGTTCATCACAAACTTAGTTATTTGTTTCATTAGCTCTTCTGACGAAAGCCCATGTGAAGTGCAGACTGTGCTGAGATATTCCGGTTTATTCTTATGGAAGATCTGAAATATTCCTCAGTACAATTACAAGGACCTGTTTTTCTGTAACACAATCTTATCTCTGAGCACTGCTTTCGTAAGAGTCGTGCCGGCAATGAATTCCCCAGCAAGTTCTTTCACAATTCATCAGATCTATATATCAGATATGTTCGTCTCGCTGTCACGGCATTATCGCCACTCGATATCTTCACGCGTCATCTGGACGCTCAACGGGGGAGTGGAGCAGTGTGACAGATATCACCAAGTACGTAGCACTTCTCCAGATATCTTTAAAGGACGTTAGATATTCGGTAGAAGTTATGTCTTCCCGCCTGCCGTCTAAGAACGTATGGATTAAAATATAGGAAATTGTAATTTCAAAATACAATTCCGTTCACTGTCATAATGAAGAAAGGAGGGGATGAAATAAAGGTACTAAAGAGATAAGGGGATGGAAAACAAAGGGGGTGAACAGTATAGATGCGGAAGAAATGAATCCCCGGTAAATTTCAAAGAACTTTTACACTATTGTTTTAAATATAGTATAACTGTTAGTATTTGTATTATTTGCATGTCCAGTAAAACAAAATGAATTATTATTATCATCCTCTGAAAATCTATACTATTCATTTCTTAATTAAATATTTATGTTTCATTACTCAATTCTTAATAACACTTAGTTTAATGATAATGAAATTATTACTACTGTTATAATTATCATTTATTTGTTTACTTTCCTTCAATATTGTTTCTTCCAAGTACTTACCTGTAATTTGTACTTGACTTTAATAAGTTTGTCTATAATGTAATTACTTTCATCTGCACTGTGCTCTGTCTGTAATTGGCCTTGTGGCTGTTGACTCGGCACATAAATAATAAAGAATTGAATTGAATTATCATCATCATCATCATCGTTAACTGCTTGGAGCTGAGACCTTCTTCAGAAGCCGTCAGTCTCCCAGTTACTCAAGTTACTCCCTTCTTTGGGAGTTCTTTCAGCATTTTCGCCCTAATTTGATCAGGACCCGGCGCTTTTTTGTTATTTAGATAGGAGACTTCTTTCTTGATTTCCTTCGGTGTAAGTCTGTTTCTGGCTCATCCATTACTTGGGTCTGGTCTAGGAAATCTGTTATTTTCTGGTTGTTTATGTTGTCATTGGATGTAAAAACTGCAGCTAAGTGCTCAGCGAACAAAGCAGCTTCTCTTTGTTGCTTCTTGCCCACGGTTGGTGCTTTGAATGAAATAATCACACCCGCTGTGCCTCCACACCACAAGGAATGCTGCTTGATAGAGGAGCTTTGTCTTCGTTAATATAAGACCATGTAGCCAGTTGAGTCAACCGACGTTTCGGAGGAACATATTCAAGGTCGAAGAATAAGCCAAGCAAGAGTTCTTCTTGGTATTTGCTGCCCGCTGAAGATGGAGGGGATATATTCCTCAGAAACGTCTCTTGATTTTCAATGGGCTATATGGCGTTATAACCCAGAAGGTAGAACTCTTAATAACCACCGCTGTGAGAACCTCAAGCTGTCTCGGTGCCATGAGGGAGTAGAGGTATAGCTCCAACTTTCTTGACTTCTGCACTAGTTGGAGGCGAGTGGTCACTTTCACTACCCTGCCGCTTTACCCCCGGTATCCATTGGTTAGGAGACTGGGTGGACCACAGATCCGGTCTCGGCGCTGTAGAGTAGAGAACAATCTCTTGCCTCTGCCAGGAATCGAACCTCGCCCGTCGCGATACCGACTGAGCCATCCCGGCACCCGTATGAGTGTGTATGACGTAAAATACATAGTATTGGGAGACACGATCAAAGCCGCGGTATGACAAGGCGCGTTGTAACGAGGCCTTGCTGTACACAAGTTAATACGTTGCGGAATGCAAGCCACGCCTGGGATACAGTGGGATAGGCAGAGGTGTGGTACAGCTTGAGGAGTTGGGGGGCAGCCAGAAGCGGGCGGCGGTGTCAGGCAATGGAAGAGATGATCGGCTGCCTGCTGCCGGTGACGCAAACCGCCGCACCACGGCCGTGTGCCAAACTAGAGACTTGCCGCCGCCAAGCCACCAAGAGACGTCAGTGTGTAATGCCGTCTTTCTCCACCCGGCCGTTCAGGAGACGCTGCTTTTGGAGAACCCAGAGATTCAATTCTCGTGTTACCAAAGGCTGCCTGCAACTGGACACGATCCTGAGCTAATTCCATGCCTCCCATCCTCACAGCGCGTCTCCAAAAGGTTTAACTTAGCGCTCTGCTAGCAGAACTCGAAGGTTCAACGCAGCTAGTACCAAAGCCCGCCACTGGACACGACCCTGAGCCAGTTGCATCCACCTCCCATCCTCAGAACCTATTTCCCTAAGATCGATCTTACTAATTAAGTAACTCTCTGGTAGCAGAACCCGAAGGTTCAACACCGCTAGTAGCAGAGCCCGCCACTGGACCGACCCTAGCCAGTTGAATCCACCTCCCCATCCTCAGAACCTATTTCCCTAAGATCGATCTTACTAATTAAGTAACTCTCTGGTAGCAGAACCCGAAGGTTCAACACCGCTAGTAGCAGAGCCCGCCACTGGACACGACCCTGAGCCAGTTGCATCCAGCTCCCCATCCTCAGAACTTCTCGCATTTCTTTCTTGGCCATCCTTAGCGGACAGATAAAGTCGGTACAATGAAAGTAAACGACATTAATTTGTAATTAGGTCCACTTACACATTCTTCCTTGCATCGTGATGACATCACAGGGTGATCGCTTGCAACCGCATCATGATGCTTAGCGAGCAAACAGCGGTTCGTATGCATTTGTATGCACTATACGCACATTCTGTGATCTGCTGGCGAAGGTATGCACACAGGAGACAGGAGAATTTTGTATTTGTCTTATGGATTTCCCCTAGATTCTTGTTGCGAGACATGCTGAAAATAACTTGTTTCTTTCGAACTACACATCACGGGGACAGAACCAAAGACTTGAGACAGGAATGCCAGATGTGACCTACATGAGTATGACGTGTTGTGATGGATGTGTTTACCACACAGAGCTATGCTTGCGAAATCCCGGATAAAGCTGCCGACAGAACTGCGACGGGAGGCCGAATAAGCAGACAGATGAGGCGTGCTGTTACACGACGCCCCTGTCCAGCAACCTGGGTGCCAGATATACATGATGCCCAAGGAGGAAAGGTCAGTATTCTGGGAGGTCACAGTATCGGTCGTTTTAAGCAAAAAAAAATAGCCGGTCACGGTAACCGAGCGGTCTAAGGCATGAACTGTCTTCGCTCTCTCGGAAGCCGGGATCATGGGTTCGAATCCCAAACGAGGCATAGGTGGTTGGTGTGTGTATGCGTTTATTCTGTGTTTGTGTTGTCCAAGGAGTCCTACCGACTGTAAAATGATCATGAAACTGAGAAATCAGCCCTAAGCTCCAAAGCGGGAGCAAAAGGAAAGAAAGAAGCAAAAAGAGTGTATATGGACATGTGTCCTGTTCCGAACGGTTCCCGAGATACAGCTATTTCACTGAACAGTACACTGTACACTGTACAGACGAGCAACACGCCATATCCTCACACGAGTTCCAAATTCCTTTAATGTTGACGGTTGAAGTTTTTCGAAAATGTATTAAACTAGGCAAACTGTACCAACTTTGTCACTTGAACAATAAATACTGGTATTAGAAACAGTACGTAATATCTCTTTCTTATCAACAGTTTTGCAGCTGTGCAGTGAGACAGCTCTATCTCGCAAACCGTTCTAAACAGGACACAAGTACATTATACACTTTTGCTGAGAATGGCCGATACTATGAACTCTCCGAATATTGACCTTTCCTCCTGGGACACTCTGTATTTCCACGCATTTAACCCTAGTTCACAATGGTCACTAATATTATTCATATTTATTCATAAACGGGGGGCACGCGGTAGCGTAGTTGCTTGAGGCACTATGCTACAAGCCGGAAGGTCGCGGGTTCAAGTCCCGATAAGGTCATTGGATTTTTTTTTAAATTGGCCTAATCCTTCCAGCCGCACTGTGGCCCTGGGGTCGACTCAGCCTCTAACAGAAATGAGTACCAGGAATATTCCTTGGGGTAAAGGGCGGCCGGCGCGTAAGGCTGACAACCTTACCGCCATCTATNGGGAGCCTCAACGTCTCACAGCCCTATGGGCCTCCACGGCCTGTTGCAGGGACAGCTTTACTTACTTTGCTTACTTTTATTCATGAACGGTTTAATTGCTAACATTAATTAATTGTATAACTTAGAACGATAGAACGATTAATGTTAGAAAGGATCTGGAAGGAGGCGGTCATGACGTAATCGAGGTGCTGCTGTCCAAGGAATTTTCCTGAAGGGACTAAGGAGATGTACTAAAAATTTCAGGTAGGATATCCCCTGCCCAAATTCGAACCAAAAGCCTTCTGAATAAAAGTCTGGGGTTTAGTACTCTGATGCAGTGAGCCTTCGGACAACTTTGTTTTATCTTTTCCTCGGACTGCGTTGCTGTTTGTCTGCTCGAAGCTTTGCTGTTTCGACATGTTTTTGTTTGTTTCGGTGGCAATATATTTGTACAGAACTCTTTCATTCGCTCGATTTCATCTAGTGCCGATGTCAAGAAAAGTGGAGCTATACCTCCACTCCCCCCAAATGTCTTCATGGCATAGTCCTTAACTAATTAAGCACAGGGGCAGCTTTACCTCTCCTACCCTTTCCCAAGAATTTGTTTATCCGTTGAACTGTTCTCTTCGGTGCACTCTTCGGAGCTTTAGAAGCTCACCAGGACATTGTGAGCAGATGCAATGGCTCACCACATTTAAAGAACTTAAGATCAACATAAGTGGTAAAAAGGTAAATTTATACCTGTGCTTAACTAATTAAGCACTGCGCCATGAAGGCGTATGTGGGAGTGGATGCATAAATCCACATATTCTTGGCCCCGGCAGATGGAGGTGAGTGGTCAGCTTCACCCCCTCCCGCTTTACCCCAGGAGAAAGAGCCCCCGGTTCCCATCGGATAGGAGGTTGGGTGAACTCCAGAGCCGGTCTGAAGTCGTGAAGAAGGGAAAATTCTTGACCCCTACCGGGACTCGAACTGCGACCCCTGGGCCGTCCAGCCCATAGCCAGTCGCTATACCGACTACGCTATCCCGGCTCCCAACATAACTGGTAACCCAAAACAATTAAAACTTTCTTTTAAATCCCATTTTCCTATGTGCTTGTCATGTGTGTAAATGGACAGAGGGTACAACAAGGGGAAATGTACCTTGCGGGGGGAAGAACCGTAGTAGGCATGGTAACGTTCTTACTGTCCATAATTAAGCACTACGCCATGGAGGCGTATGGGGGAGTGGAGCTATAACTCCACCACCCTGGACTATGGCACTAGATGCAGATAAGTGGTCAGCATTACGCTCCGGCCGCCCGGAAATTGCCCCCGCTACCTACTGGATAGGAGGCTGGGTAGGCCCGATCTTGACGGTGTGGAGTATAGAGAAACCTGTTACCCATGTCGGGAATCGAATCCCGGCTGTCCAGCCTGTGGCCCATCGCTATACCAGCTGAGGTTTCCAGCTCCGAGCCGTTACAGGTCAGCAGGAAATACTGATCCAATTTGTGCAGTAAACAGGACCTGAGGCTCTCACAGCGCTGGTTATAAAGAGTTCTGTCTTCTGGGATATAACTCCGTGTAGCCTGTTGGAAGTCAGCCGACGTTTCGGAGGAATATGTTGCGTCCATCTGTAGGGTCGAAAAATAAGCGAAGCAGGTGGCAAGCAGTGTTATTCTTGCTATTTGTTTTATGTTGATGGAGGCAATATTTTTTGCCGAAACGTCCATTGATTTTCAACGACTATCTATCTGTGGCTTTACAGTCCTTTTGTTTGACCTTGGCGGCTTGTTTCTTTCAGTTTCTTAATCCCATACACACTCGGTAGGACTTGTTGGACGGGGGATCAGCCCGTTGCAAGGCCTCTACCTACACACAGAATAAACGCACAGACATCCATGCCTTGAGTGGGATTCGAACCCACGATTCCAGCTTTCGAGCTAGTGAAGAGAGTTCATGCCTCAGACCGCGCGGGCGCTGTAATCCGCTATTTTAACCGACTGCACAGCTGTATAGCATCCGGGATAACTCACTCGGAATAGCGACAGGTTTGGACGGCCGGGGTTCGATGTCTGACAGGGGCAGGAGACTTTGCTTTACTCCACATTGTCCAGACCGGCTCTGGGGATCCAGCCTCCTATCGAATGGGTACCGGGAGTTATTTTCCTGGGGGTAAAGCGGACGGAGCTTGAAGCTGACCACTCACCTCCATCTAGTGGCAAGGTCAAGAACGGTGGAGCTATACCTCCAATGGCATAGTGCTTGATTGATTAAGCGCAGCGATTACTTTACCTTACACTGCGTTATGTACCTGAAGATAAAATCTGCATCGACGGTGTTACTTGTCATATGGGATACGTTCTTGAACACACAGGACTTTCCTTCCGTAAGCTTTGCTACTGAGAGTATGATGCACCCTGAAAGATGCCTAAGAAAAAAAATTATTGTGACGTGTATACCCATTGCTAGGCAACGACTCGGTGAACATTTTCCCGCGGAAGCAATCGCGCAGCAGTAGGCTCAGAAAACATGCCTCCTTAACAATAGAGGATATGTTTTCTGTGTGATCCGTGCAAAACGGTTATAAAGACGCGTTCAGCAGCTCAGAGTTGTTGTCAGCAGTCGAGAGAGTTCAGCTGAAGAAGAGTTCAGTTGCATCTAGTTGTTGTAGGGAAATGGGTCGAGTTCTGGAGATGAGAGTTGTAGGTCATTGAGAAGAAAAGCAAGAAAGGAATTAGACTGTGTGAAGAAAACTTTATGTGCCGTTTGAAGTGAAAGTGAGACGGTTATAAATCCGTTGCCAGGATACGACTAGTGAAGACTGAGAACAATAGCGCTTGTGTAACGGTGAACTGTAAAGTGTGTAGATCAGCAACAGCGCTGTATTGCCTGGAGTCCCGAGTTGTGTGAATGTATAAGGTGTCAATAAATCCAATCAATCATCCACTCCAAAACCCGTCTTACAAGTCACGTGCGGATCCCCTACACGTGACAGTCTCGTAAAATGAATCATAAACGAAATAGGTGGTAGTGTGTCAGGGTTGCGAGGACCACGGTTTGGGAACCATGCCACTTCATCTCTGTTTGACAGTGTAAATGTTTGTGCAGGTGTTTACGTCGTTGCCTTGAAAATTAACTTATCTTTTTTTCATTTCCAATGATATTAGCATATTTATTGCTAATATTCACGTTTTCTTGCCAATAACACGAAGCAGAGACCATCAAACGGAATGCACCAATCACTGTGCTCAGCCTTCACGTGTGTCGGCCAGTATATACAGCACTCCATAGCTCATCGTAAAAAATACCAGATATCGCTTTCATGAACAAATAGACAAACTCATCACATCAGCGTGTATACGTAATCTTTCGTACAGGGTGATTTAGTCAGAGGGTCCCTTGAATAAATTCTTATAAGTCAGAAAACTTAGAGATGTAAAAGGAAGTTGGCAGTACTCTGTACCTAGCAACGCTGACAAGGCGCATTCTTGATCGGTTCGCGTTATCATGCTGGCAGCGACTTTTAATGAACTTCGAGCGTCGTGTCGGCCTCTGTCTTCAGGCAGAAGGAAATAATTTTCAACATCTTCTGCAACACAGCTATCTTCACTTTTACCAAAGCACATACTCGCCAAGTTTCGTTTTTATCGGAAAGTTATTCCCTGATATTATTAATTGCGAGTCTACTCCTACTGCATCACTCTGTATAAGGGGACATTTAACACGTGTCACTGCAAAACCTTTACGCAACACCTTATGCATTGGAATTACATGGATGAAAATATTTGACGTCTGAATAAATTATTTATATTATACAAATGGAAATGAGTTTATTTTATGTTCATAGGTGAAATTGTCCATGTGCTTAATTAGTTAAGCACAGACATCGCCTCAACATCCGATGCTGTATATTCTGAACCAAGTGAACTGTAAAAAAATTATTATTTTATTCCGAAGTTCTATTTGAACTCTTAATCCATAATTATTAACTTATTTGACCTACACTCTACTTATGGCACGTGGTAGCGTAGTTGGCTGAGGCACTATGCTACAAGCCGGAAGGTAGCTAGTTCGATTCCCGATGAGGTCATTGAATTTTTCAATGAACTAATCCTCTCAGCCACACTATGGCCCTGGGGTCGGCTCAGCCTGTAAGAGAATTGAGTCAGGAAATTTCGTGGGGGTAAATGTACGGCCGGCGCGTAAGGCTGGCAACCTCACCGCCACCTGTGAACCTATCGTCAAGAAAATGTGGGAGCCTCGACGTCTCACAACCCTATGGGCCTCCACGGCCAGTTACAGGGATAGCTTTACCTTAAGTGGTACCTAGGTAAAACAAAACAAGAACTCAGGATTACGCGTTGAAATAGTGTGGCATGCTGTATAATACACATACAGTCGTGATCCATTTTAAAATAAATATTTATGTCCATTGAACTTGGCTGAGTGATGGGGCGGCGGTGTGTAATGAATTGGGAAGGATTCAGAAGGAAGGTGTCGTGGTTTAACTGAGGCACTTGACCCAGTCGTTTGACTGACGGGACTGGGGAGGGCGACTAACATAAGTCTCAGTCATATTGTTACAGCTGCATCACGTGACTCAAGTCTACGCTACTGAGCCTTCTGTATGAGTTATTTACATATCAGTGTTCCTTGTTTTTATTATTCGTCACCGTGTTCACAAAAGCTGTCTGTATGGGTGTGGGTCTCTGACATTAAGGGAGAACAAAGACTGAAGGTGTTTAAGAACAGGGTGTTGAGAATATTTGGACCGAAGAGATGAAGTGAAAACTGCATAATGAGGAGCTTCATAACTTGTACTCTTCTCCAGGTATAATTAGAACGATCAAGTCAAGAAGGATGAAGTGGGCAGGGCATGTAGCATGTACCACGAATGAGGAGAATATGAATGCATATAGGATATTGGTGTGAACGTTAGAAGGAACGAGACTACGAGGAAGACCAAGACGTAGGTGGATAATATTAAAATAGATCTTGAAAATAAATGGGATGGTATGGACTGGATCGATCTGGCTCAGGATAGGGACCAGTGGAGGGCTCTTGTGAACACGGTAATGAACCTTCGGGTTCCATAAAATGCTGGGAAATACACGATATAAGTCAGCTGTACTCTGACTGGGCAATGAGTTGCTCCCAGTAAGGTAGTAAGACAAAATAGGAAAGAATAAAAAAGTTTTAGATCCGTCCTATACATCAAAAAAACCAACGTACTTACTTCGTGATTAGGCAGGTGCCGGGGCACAGCAAAGAAAGCCCAAGATTTAAGAGCCAATGTTGTGATAATGTGCTGCCTGGTCAGGATATCTCGCAGAGACATGACAGCAATGGTGGAATCGTGACTAGCAGGGGAACTGAAGAAACTGGGGCAGAAGGCTATTCCATTGCCGCTTCGTTCACCAGGAATTTCAAATGAGATCGCCCGGGATTCGACAGGAGTCTCCATCGTGAGTCATACCGCCCGTGATATATCACGGCCATCCCTTTATGTACTCGTGAATATTATTTTGAAGTGGGAGGAACCATATTCATTTATATGAGGGTTTCACGCCCACAAAATATATTAGACCAGATTTTGTAACTAACTCCATAGAGCTGAGCCCTTGTTGAGAAGCTACAAGTTGCTCAGCTACTCAAAAATTTCCCACTATTTTGTGGACCCCTAAGGTACATTACCGTGTTCACATGAGCCTTACGCTGGTCCCTAGCTTGAGCCAGATCAATCCAGTCCGCACCACCCCATCCTATCTCTTAAAGATGCATTTTAATATTATCCACTCACCTGTCTTTGTCTACCTTGTAGTCTCTTTCCTTCTGGCTCTCCCACCAATTCTCTATATGCATTCCTCTTCTACCACATTCGTGCTACATGCGCTGCAATCTCATCCTCCTTGACGTGATCATTCTAATTATACTTGGAGAAGAGTACAAGTTATGAAGCTCCTCATTATGCAGTTTTCTCCAACCTCTTGTCACTTCATCTCTCTTCGGTCCGAATCAGTGCCCTCAGCAGACCAAGTTTCATACACATACAAAAGAAGAAGGGAAATTATGTTATATTTACATCTTTAGATCGGTACCGGGGGGTAAAGTGGCAGGGGCGTGAGCTAACAAGTCACCTCAGCGGCCTCCGTAGTCTAGCGGTAACGTTCCCACCTCATGACGCGGGTTCAAACCCGGCGGGGGTCGTGGAATTTTTAAGGGAGGAAAAATTCAGGGAACAAGTCCTCCGGGAGGGACTTTAAGCCGTGGGTCCCGTGTCGTAGATTTACGGCACGTAAAAGATCCTCACGTCTCTAGGAGACCTCTGAGCAAAATTAGGCAAGTTTCCCGCCCAAGTAGTTTCCAATTCCTCTGGTAGATGGGGGAAGCATCGGGTACCGAGGGCCGACCTCGTTGGCTGAACGGGGCTGATAGCACGCACCAGTACCGGTAAGGTATGGCGACTGGTAGAACATCAAAGGGGGACGTACAATAGACTATTAGTCGCGGTGCATGGGGAAACCCACCCCCTTCAATAATAATAACAACAACAACAAGAAGTCACCTCTATCTACTTAAGACTGGTGGAGCTATATCTCTACTCCCCCCATGTCTCCGTAGGGTGGAGATTAATTACGTCCGGGGACAACGTTACCTTTTGCATCTTTAGACAAAGGACTGGAAGTTCGAAACTGAGTGATGGGAGGCATCCCCAGAAATGAGTCAACACTTGATGTTGATGTGGCCATGAGAAATGAAACGTGGTGACATTGGGGCAGAGTCCCACGGACCGCTCCTCATCTGTCTTGTAGCGTGTTCTCAGCGCCTCTGAACACTGCCGTGGCATCGGCTATATATGTCTCGAAGAGGCCGTGAGAAACTACACACACTGACGGTTCCCAGGCTCCCAATGGACCAATCGCAACGTCTTACGTCACGCGCTACTACCATACTTGAAAACATTTAACTACTGCATGTCAATGCGCCGTTTATTTTCTGTCGGATGTGACGTCATGTACGCTGGTAGAAACATAAACAGTTTTGGAGCGAATTTATGCTTACATCTTTCTGCCCTGAAGATAGTGGCAGCGGGTTCTTCCGAAACTTTGATAACTTTGCACCACACTACACCCTCTCACATCCCAAAAGAAAATTATTTGGTTATCACTAGTTTGAAACCCGCTAGGAGAGAATTTGTAGGTGTTTTCGCAGTGAAAATTTGAAAACATTCAGTTGTTTCCTTCTCAGTGTCTTGTCTTTCCATATGTCCATCCGTCTTTCCGCATGCAAAAACAGCTGAACAGTATTCCATGGAATATGGCAGTAGAGGGTTATGTTAAACTTTGTCGATACATCCCAAATTTGGTTAAAATCAGGCAACAATACCTTCCACTTTACACGAATGATTAGCAAAAATAACAAGACGTTCTGTGAACAACCAGTCGCTTACACTCCACTGACACGACACGGACCGCATAGAAGACTACGCGTTTCACAGTTCTGTTGTTGCGTGTGTATTCATTTCCGCGGTAACGTTTTTACCGAGCCGTTACCTAGCAACGACAAGGGAATACACATACAAACACACAGGCCGATGGGAAGGATTTATGAAGTATGCCGTTGAGATGGGCTCAGGTGCCATGATATATGATATACCAAGCTTCATAAAGATTGGTTAAGGCATTCAAAAGTTGATGAGAGAGTCACAGACACACAGGCAGCATGGTTATCTCATAAGCCTGCTTCCATTTTTTCAAAATAAAGAAAGCAGGCTGAAAAGGAACAAGAGAAGGAGTGGAGATGTGATGAAGAAAAGGGTGATAAAGAAGGTGATATAGTAAAATAAACAGATAATCATGGAATAAATGAAACGAGGGAAGAAAGGCTGTAGACAGTAAAAGTGATAATCAGGGCCCGGATTTTGATGACCTGAAAATATTTAAAAAATGACCTATAAAATGACCGAAAAAGTCCAGAAAAATGACCTAAAATATGACCCAAAAATGTAATATGCAGGGCCCTAATTTTGATGACCTGAAAATATTAAAAAGATGACCTATAAAATGACCGAAAAATCCCAGAAAAATGACCTAAAGGAGAAAAAAAAGAACACTTCGCTTCCATGTTATTCACATTTCAGAAATATATGAAGAAAATTCCATAAAATGGCCAAAAATGACAAGAAATACCCTCAAAAGTCCAAAAATTTACCAAAAAATTACCCCCAAAATGATGAAATGACCTTAAACCTAAAAATGTCAAAAAATGACAAAAAAATTACCTATAAAATTTACATTTCTGTAACCAGCAGCTCATATCCGAGATTTATATATTTAAGAGCATCGCATAGGATACAAGGAAAGAAAGATGACATGTCATCAAAATCCGGTCCCTGGTGATAACGAAAGAGGAAGAGCAATGGCGTGAACGAAGAGAGGAAGAGAGAAGGTTATGATAATGGCGAGGAATAAAGTAAGGAGAAAACTGCTTAAGAATATGACGAAAGCAAAGAATAAATGGTGACCTATGAATCAAAATTGGTTTATGCAAAAATCCTAGCGTTCACTAAATGCACCAGTTGTTATTAACTTCTTCCTGGTTAAAAACTCGATGTCATAATTCACTACATTTACGTCATGTGGTTATTAGTAATACTATACAAAAATGAATTTTAAAAATTAGTATGCAGTAATAAGAAAATAATATTATCGACGAATGATGTTTTTGGAATAGTTAATATGTTGGCATGCGCCACTCGACATGTGATTGGTTGGTTCTGAAAACAACGGCAAGACAGACCGCATTCCAAGGCCCCCATGTCTCCCCGCACCCCGACCGCTTCGCTTTATCATCATGCCAGTCTGTGCGAGACGGAATAAGGCTGGTCGAGCGAGGCGAGCCGAGCTTGCGAGTGCGCGAGAGAGAAGCAGACACACCGTGGGCCGTGACAACTCCCAATCTCGCTTCCACGTGCCGCTCAGAGAGAGAGAGTGACTGTATGCTCTAGACCAAGTTACACGATGCTGAGATGTGTGCTCCTCACGGCCGTTGGTGTGTGTGGGGGTTGTTTAATGATCCTGTCAGTGGTAGGAGGGGTGAGGGAATCAGGCATAGCCCCTTTCCCCGAAAATTGAAGGAAGGAGACCGAATTATATCAAATAATAATGCCAACAATTAAAATATTCAGAAATGCATTTCTCTCTCCAGAATACATTTGGGCGATCAGTAAAAATATAGTAGCCCCTAGATTATCCGGATGTCGGATAACCCTTATCTAAATAAGAAAAATGAAAACTTCTGTTCACAGTTGAGTACATACTTTAAGACACCTGACATTATGAAGACAGATGAGTCAGTTGTCTCGTCAGACAAAACTTGACAGTTTCTTCAAACCTACATTATTGCGTTCTAAAACAAGTACAACTTCTGAGTCTTTATCGATGAATAAATGTATTCTCTTTATGTAATTTATAAATAAAAGGCTCTACAGTGATATTTTTGAATTTATTTTTATTAGCACTACTTATATCATTAAATTTTATATTTATATGTGCAAAGGTAAAAAAAAATGTAAAGCTGTAACAGGCTATGAGGGCCCATAGGGTTGTGAGACGTCGAGGCTCCCACATTTTCCAGACAATCGGCACACAGATGGCGGTGAGGTCAGCTTTACGCGCAGGCCATCCTTTACCCCCAGGAGGCTGAGTCGACCACAGGTCCATAGTGAGGTTGGAAGGGTTAGGTCAATTGAAAAATACAATGATTCGAACCCGCGACATTCCGGCTTGTAGCATAGTGCAACTACGCTACCGTGTGCCCCCCCCCATTTATTTGCGGTCTAAGTTTTTGTCCTCAAAGCTAACTTTTGCTTCTTTAACCCGGATTATCACTTAATCCGGATGACCTCTTCCAATTAATCCGGATTAGCGAGTGTATGCTGTAGTCTCAAACGGTTTAACAGTATTTTGCAAACAGCTTCTCTGACCCTCCGCACCACAAACTTTTAAAAAAATCCTGGTGCCACGATCCTTGCAGCCCGACAAAATGTTACGGTGAGAACTTGGGCCCCGTATTCACTGGTAAAATCTCTGTGACTCCCACGCTCTCTGTTTTCCTATTTGTCTTCGTTTTTTCTTTACCTGCTTCATTTCTCCCTCCCTGTTTTCCTGCCTCCTTGCTTCATTCTGTCCTCAGTCTCGTTCTTTCTCTTTGCTTCTCATTTTCTCTTCTCTCATCCCGTTTCTCTTTTATTGCACTCTTTCTTTCTTCTCTTGAACCTTTATACTTTTTATTTTTTCCGTTTTCCCGTCCCTCACTCCATACTTCAGTATCCTTTTCGTTCTTTCTCTCTTTGTGCCTTCCCTTCTTCATTTTCTTGTTCAGTTGAGCAGGGTGGTGTAGAGCCTCGGCCGCGACAGTGGGTATTATGACAGGTTTATCGCAGTTTTCCTCGGTGCCTCCATGCAGATGCGATTCAATAATCATACAGTAGCTTAAGCTACTGACAGCGGCGTAAACATACGAGTACAAAACTTAGTACGTTACGTTATATTTAAAGTTCTTTTTTCTGTCCGTTATGACTTCCTGTATCGTTTAATCTCTTTCTTACCTTCTCTGTTTGTTCCACTCTCGCCCGTATGTGATCAGATGAACTTGCACTGTACACCCCTGGTGATAACGCGTCAGGGTCACGTAGCGAACTGCGCGTTAGCGCTGGACTTCGCTGTCATCTTTACCCCTGGCATTCGTAATTCAATTATTCCTGCGACGTGCAAACTATTGTTTCTCACTTAGATTGAGAATACCTGATGACGCTAGTACTTGTCACTGCACTTGCGTCACTATCGGTTCGCCAGTGCTACACAACCTGCGCGTAGTTGAGGGGGTTCCCGAGGCCATGGGAAGAAATCAGTAACATATTCAGCTAAAGCAGCCCTCTTTATGTACATTTAATTATCTCTTACGTAAACATCCATCAGAATGGTTAATCCAGGCATTTAAAAAGAAAAACAGTGACAAGATTTGGACGTCTGTCGCCAGTACCCATCATCAAATACAGAGCACCATACAGTATTTTCGTTTTAAAATATTCGAGTCTTAACTCACAGTTTGGTATGGCACAAACTGCGAGCCAGTATTTCCTTGCTCATGGAGCTGAGCCCTTCTTGAGGAGAAGCCAATTCTGCAGCTACTCAAGAATTTCCCAGCATCTTATGGAACCCGAAGGTCCATTGCCGTGTTCACAAGAGTCCTCCACTGGTCCCTATCCTGAGTGAGATCAGTCCAGTCCATCACATCTCATCCTGTCTCTGTAAGATCCATTTTAATATTGTCCACCCACCTACACCTTGGTCTCTTTCCATCTGGCCTTTCCACTAATATCCTATATGCATTCCTCTTCTCCCCCATTCGTGCTACATGCCCTGCCCAGCTCATCCTCCTTGATTTGATCATTCTATTTATACTTGAAGACGAGTACAAGTTCTACGAGTAAGTTTATTACAGACAATATAAACACGAATGCCAAGTGCTACATTTATTACTGTATAGAATATATGGCTGGGGGGGGGGTCC
>NW_019730009.1:33469-82301 GCF_002891405.2 Cryptotermes secundus | reverse complement strand
TTTATTGCGGTATAGAATTTGGGGCGGGGGGGGGGTCCGTGTGAAAACATTTTGGACCAGACAGATACGAGTCATGAACTGCCTCCGGGGAGTCGCTCAGATAATTACTGACGTCCAGAAGTTTATGAAACCCGAATGTTCAATCCATGCCCGCAAGAGCCCGCCACTGGTCCACGCGGTCCACACCTTTCCACTTTACGACCTAAATACCTGCTTCATTATGAAATATAATATATAAAAAATAGTGGACAGCCGACAAGGAGTGGTCGTCCACCTTGTGGGGTGGGCAGACAGCTTATAGCCCCTCGAATCAGTTACTTTCTTCGCTAATGTCATTCTGTTATTTTCGCAGTTCACAGCTAATTGGTTTGGCAGCTGTTCAGATAAATAGTCAATCCATCGGCCGGGCCGCCTAGTCATTTAGTCAGTCCAGGAGTCAGCCAGTAAATCCATCTGTGTGTCAGACAGTCCATCAGTTGGCCACTATGTCTACCAGTCAGTCAGCCACTAAGTCTATCAGTCTGCCACTCAGTCCATCAGTCAGCCACTAAGTCACTCAGTCCATCAGTCAGCTACTAAGTCTATCAGTCTGTCAGTCAGCCCATCAGTCAGCTACTAAGTCTATCAGTCTGCCAGTCAGTCCATCAGTCAGCCACTAAGTCTATCAGTCTGCCAGTCAGTCCATCAGACAGCCACTAAGTCTAATTCCTCCAAGCCTGCAACGCTGTGCTCGTATTGAAACACGTTGTCGTCTCTAACGTCCTTCAGATCGGCACCTTTTGAGGACAGGTGACAGTTGTGACGTCATGGTGCTGTATTGTATTGCACAACGCGCGATTAGATTACAAGAACCGGCACGACCCATTCGTGTCGTGGGAACCCAGGGCTCCACCCACATGTAACTTTCTTGGACGCCGTCGGAACGCAACACGCAAGACCGGTTCTCGCTCGGCTGCTGCCCGCAGTGCTCAACTGGTGCAAGGCAACAGCAGTCAACAGTTTGTCTTCAGCAGCACGGAGAAACAAGCGGGTCGTTGCATTCACAATCTCAAAGACGAGGCAACTGCAAGACCTAGACGTCAATGGAAAAATATTCTGTTTGTTTAGTTGCTTACTTTATCTCTCTTTATCTAACAATTTTCTTCATTAGCTCGGAGGGAGCCGGGACATTTCACTCGGTACAGAGAATGGGCTGCGGGCTGGACAGCAGAGGGGTCGGAGTCCCAGTCCCGCTATGGGAAAGAGATTTTTCTGTTCTCAGCACCCAGTCTTCTGTTCACTGTAAACTGAGGGCTCTTTTGTCAGGAATAAAACGGTCAGGACGTGAAGCTGACCATCCAGAGTAGAGGTTAAGAATGCATGGAGGTATACCTCCCTTCTGCCACACATCATTCTGGCGTTGTGTTTAATTAAGCACTGCGACAAGTTTGTCTTCAGTAACATATCATGATTACAGTCCATCCGCGATTTAATGATCCCTGGCATCCCCCACATGTGACGTAACAGCCTCGGGCTCGGACAGAACAAGGTAGCACTGTTGCCAGATCTTCATTTCAACACCAAACGCCGAAGGGTGCATACGTAGCGAGAAGCACAGTGCTCACAAATGAAACGTACAACCGGCAATGTACCTGGTCAGCACGTGACTGTTTGCTAATGCTATTTCGAGGCTGACAGTTCTGACGTCAGCCAAGGCCAAGGGCAGGTGTAATGTGTTTAGACATGTCGTAGCACTTGTAGCCGACAGCTGAACGACGCACGTCCGCGGCGCGACACTCTGATTTAAGGCTCCCACACACAGACGCGATACGATTCGGGACGATATAGCACTCGGGACGAAAGCGGTTGTTTACCGAGTGGGCCGCGCACACCGCCGCGACACTCGGGAACCTCGGGAATCTTTGACACCCGATAACCAGCTGGCCATGACTCACACTCAATCAGTATCTATACGTACGTGAAACGACATGGGTAGGCAGATGGAACAAATAATAGAGTTCGTCAAAGAAAATGCTTTATTGTACGATACTCATCATCCGATGTACAAGGATTCACGTGCTAAGGATAGAAAGTGGAAGGAATTAGCTGTTACAATGAACAGAGACAGCAAGTAGAAAAATCTGTGTATATTTTATAGGGTTAAGTATACAGTAACTGTGGACATTCTTAATGAAGGCTATGCACCAGTTCCGTTCAGTAACACTAATTCCAGGGGCAGTCATCTAGTTAAAGTACGCAACAAACCGCTCTCTAATGGCGTAGCTAACGTTTGCCGCCCTTGGGAGACGTAAAGGTTGGATAGGGAACATTTCTCCTTCTAATGGCTCCACTCATAGCAGTTCTTCCCTGTACTTTTCATCACAGATTTTGAGACGTAGAAAATTATGAAGCAAACACGCTGCTGATACAATGTGCTTTATATTTCCTTCTTTCAATTCTATGGGTATCAAAAAAATCCTCCACTTCATGGCAAGAATAGGCCTCCGTCAATTGGTATATTCTTTAGTGATATCTTGCCTGATGGCTCTCAGGATTTCATCAAACCTATCAATATTCATCCTGAAATATATGTAGAACCGTTTTTCGTCCTTCAGGACTTGGGGTATCAGCGTATAAAACTCCCCCAGTTCCTCTCTTGACAAGTTTATATCATGAACCCAAGCGATTCGTCTCTTTCGCCTAAAATAGGAACACACATAGCAACCACTTATACGTACTTAATTAGAGACTGTTATGGAATTGTAAATATTTGTACATATATGTGACATACTGAATATGTTGAGGAAAAGAACTACGCAGATTTAGTGTTCAGTAAAATACTTGCCGGGATTCACCTTCGTCTTCATCAAGAGCGACAGCTAAAAGCAAAACTTCTTCCTCCAAAGACGGATCCATGAGTATTTACCGCTGCGATACCGAGCGGTCTACCGAGTGCGCTCGGTAGACCGAAATACCGAGGCGATATACCGACTGCGATAATATCGCGTTCCTCGGAGTACCGCGCCAGTGTGCGGACCTCCATTTACCGCAATGTAATTAGATATCGTCCCGTACCGTACCGAGCTGAGTATCGCGTCTGTGTGTGGGAGCCTTTATTGCGCAGTGATGACGTGACTGAAGGATTTTGGCAGGCAGTAGCAGCAGGGCCTAAGAGACGCGTCAGATTAATTGAAGCTCACATAACTTACGCGTTTGTTACACCGACAAGAAGATGGCCACTCAAACAGCTTCTTAGTGTCACTGTATAGTTCGTGAATCATTTAACGACGATGTACCAGTTACAACGACCAATAACCTTGATCGATTCATCTATTCTTAGTTTAATAACGACCCTGTTAGCATTTCATGCGATATAGCGCCGAATGGTAGGATGAATTGCAAAGGATATGGAAAGAACATTTTGCTACCTGATGAGGCATTGTATCGAGGATCTGGGGAGGGTCACGAAAGCGTAAGTGCAGCCGGTCTCGGAGCTAAGATTCAAACCCTAGGCCTCCCAGTATCAAGGAGTTATAACGAGTGAACCCGCGGCGTTTGCTAATTAGGAACTGAATAGGACATTTCGTCGCTTGAATGTTCGAGTGACCAGTCTCCCCGTTTGAGCGAAAATGAGATAAAACGCCTCTCTTATTCTCCGTGTTGTGTTGTACTATCCCCACTTTACCTTATTTGTAGGTGTCAGAGATCAGAATGTTTTTTGTTTCAAATCACATTTAAACTTCACTTGATTCTTTACGGTTTGTATCCTGTTGTGTACTTGACAAACGAGTAAATGGCTCCGTCAACACAAATATCTTCATGTTGAAACATGTAGCATCACCTTTAAGGTGACGCTATCCCTGTAACAGATCGTGGAGGCCCATAGAGTTGTGAGACATCGAGGCTGTCACATTTTCTTTAGACAATCGACACACAGATGGCGGTCAAGTCGTCAGCCTTACGCGCGGGTCCGCCCTTTACCCCCATCAAGATTCCTGGTACTCATTTCTGTTATAGGCTCAGTCGACCCCAGAGCTACAGTGCGGCTGGAAAGATTAGATCAATTGAAAAATGCAGTGACCTCATCGGGAATCGAACACGCGACTTTGCGTCTTGTAGTGCAGTGCCTCAACCAACTATACTACTTCGTGCGCCATAGTAGTTTTTAGGCGAGAAGAAGGTTTGCGGTGATTTTCAGTCATTTTTTCTGTGCCTGCAAGCAGCGGATCCAGAAGTAAGGGACCTCTTGCTTATTTCTTCAGTGATAAATCTTCTGGAAAAATCTCTGTTCCTAAATTTTATTTGAAACGTTTCAGAGACAGGATTTTTTCTTCGTCCTCAGGCAAGAAACGTCCACTGCTCTGGACCTAATTGGTAGAGCCAGTCCCTGTCTCCAGACCATATATCTCTACAGAGCTTCAGTGTTGTATCGATATACTATCGTCACGAACTCTTAGATATTTCCCACTCATTTATCCGTGGATTTCTTAACGCCGCTGTAACTGTCACAGATTGCGGTGAATGTCAGTGATTAATGAACCGGATAGAATAAGGAAGTGAAGGCCGGTGCTCTGACATTTTCCGTAAGGGACTGAAGAAATCAACTGTATCCTTCCCGAGATTCAAACCGGGCATCTCCCAAATACAATTCGTACTTTGAGCGTAGTTATTTGAGGCACTAAATTACAAGCTGGAAGGTCACGGGTTCGATTCTCGATGAGGTCATTGCATTTTTGGAATTGCTCTAATCCTTCCAGCCGCACTATGGACCTGGGGTCGACTCAGCCTCTGACAGAAATGAATACCAGGAATCTTCCTGGGGGTAAAGGACGGTCGGTGTGTAAGGCTGACAACTTTACCGCCATCTGTGAGGCGATTGTCTAGAAAGTGTGGGAGCCTCGACATCTGACAACTCTATGGGCCTCCACAGCATGTTACAGGCTTTTATGGAGGACATATAAGAAATATATTTTTGAGTAATTTTCATATGGGTTTAGTTTGGTCCGCTTTGAGGATTATTCCGTTTACCTTTTGACTCATTTGACAAGTGATGAAATTTAGTGTAAGACATTTGTGTGCGAGTGTTCTATTTTCTTTTCACACCGCTTGTACTCACCTGTGGGTTGGAGGCCCCTGTACGTACACACAGATCATTAAGCGAGATGAACGAACATAATAATATATTGGATATTAAGAAGCAATTAGGCGTTCTTGAATGCAATAAGCAGAAATATAAACGCCTTAATGTGTATTTGTGGCCTGCAGGTGGGCCGTGGAACCTTCCTCGTTCTCTGCTACAACATTAATTGAAGACTGAAGACACTGTTTATTTTCGTGGCATGTGCTACTACTATTCACGCATTCATGCTAGTACACATCGTCTGTTGGTAGTATGATGGATGAATTGAACCACTTTGGAAGGAAGCACTCATTGCCTGATCAAGGTACTATCCCGCCATTTTCCTACAGTAAAACCACGAAGCCTATATGCCGACAGAGACTCGAACCGTGTACTTCCCGACTGTGAGGCGAGGGCATTACCGCTGCGCGACCTGCTCAGTGAAGATACTGCCAATGCGCTAAATTGTTTTTGTATCGAGAGACATATACTTCGTGACGGAGTCGGTATAGCTCAGTCAGTATAGTGACGGGCTACGGGCTGGATAGCCGGGGTTCTATTTCCGGAAAGGGCAACGTCTAGACGTGCCGATTACAGTGGCCGAGCGGTGTAAGACATGAAATATCTTCTCCTTCTCGAACTGTGGGATCCTGTGTTCGAATCCCACTCGAAGCATGGACGTATGTCTGCGTTTTTGCTGTGTTTGTGTTGCTCTGTGTGTAGATAGCGGCCTCGCGACGGGCTGATCTCCCGTCCAAGGAGTTCTACCGACTGTTTATAGATTTAGAAACTGAAAAGCGGGAAGGTCCACAAGACCTGCAGAGCCATAGATAGGTTGCGTCAAGACCGACTCTGGGGCCCACCCAGTCTCCCGTCCAGTGAGTACCGGGGTCGAGGCGTGGAGCTGACCGGTAACTGAGCTAGATGTATGGAGAGTGAGAATTGTGGAGGAACTGAAGAAACCACAGAAAACACTCTCTCTGGGAGAAGTCTGGAGTGCTTGGGTGTGTTGAGTAGAATGGAGCTGACAACGGGGGCCAAAAAAGGTTACTGAAGGCAAGACAGGAGGTAGAATAAAAGCTAGAGGACATAGATTGGGATCACAGGAAGATGTAGAGAATTATCTGTGAGAGCCGAATGTGATGAAATGGATGCACGAGGCAAAGATTGGAGAAAGTGGGCATCTTTGATAAAATACAGCGCCGTTCTGCGAGGACCTTAAGCCATCGAGTATGTAAAGGTACTCGTGATCGTCGGGAGACTCGTCTGGCTTTTACTTGTGCTCATAAATCTTCGTCCACACTACTTCAGTTGCTCGCCAGGCTTCGGCGCGTGAGGATCCGTATATTTACTCGTAGTGTGTATAGGCTGTAGTCGTATTTTAATTTATTGGCTATAGTTTTTAGATTAAAAATTTTAAATTTGCTTGTCCCATGACTTGTCACATCGTCCACATTATTCGCGAGCATAGCAAGTCACACGAGCACGAGCACGAGTAATGTGGACGTGCCTTAAAAGGTAAAGTTGTCCCTTTAACAGGCCGTGCAGGTGCATAGAGATGTCAGATGTTTTTGATTAGGCCATTGTAGTTCCTTCTTCTATGCCACATGTATTGTCTCTTTTTGGTATGTCTCTTGTCTGTCTGGTGTGCAGTGTGGTGTTGCATTGGGAGCAGAAGCACGAACTACTTTGACTTCATTTAGAAACACTGTAAATATGAAGACACCGCCCGCAGTAGAGCGGAAGGCATAGCAGTTTCCTCTGAATTTCAACTCACCTGATGATGGCCGAATAGGCCGAAACATATATTTCCTTTTATTGCTAGTGGGGTGGGACTAAGGCCCTTGTACTGCGGCCCCTTCTGGCCTAACGTACCAGCCCCAGATTATAGGTGAGGGTGATTGTGGAGCAGTTGGTGGAATGAAGATTGGCAGGGGAAACCGAAGTACTCAGAGAAAACCTGCCCCAACGCCACTTTGTCCACCACAAATCCCACTTGACCAGACCCAGGATCGAACCCGGGCCGCCGCGGTGGGAAGCCAGCGACTAACCGCTTGAGCTATGGCGCAGCCTGCCGGACGAATTGCAGTGACGAATTTTAAAAGGATTTCATTATAAATCTTGATATTGTTGCACGATGGATGGCAAACAACTAAAGATAAATTCTAATGCCAACTGAAACAGGATGATAACATAACAATAAAGATTACAGGGGTAACTTGGCCTTTATCTGCTCAATCTCAAGTGAAAGTCCATAATATTTAGTAAAACACGTACATTGTAAAAATTATTTATATAGAATAAAAGTTCCTTTACACTCTAAAAATTATATCTGAAACGTGTTTCCATATAATGAATTTATTGTGTTGTAATTTGAAAAAAGAAAAAGTTGTCCCCTGTGCTTTACTAATTAAGCACTATGCCATAAAGGGGTATGGGGAAGTGGATGTATAAATCCATATTTTCTTGACTTTTACACTGGGTGGAGGTGAGTAGTCAGCTTCATGCCTCTGCCACTTTAACCCCGTGGAAAGAGCCCCAGGTACCTATTGGATAGGAGCTGGGTGGCCTCAGGGACTGTTTGAACGATGTGGAGGAGAGAGAATTCTTGACCCTACCGGGACTCAAACTCCGACCCCTCGATCGTACAGGTAGCCAGTCGCTATACCGACTGAGCTCTCCCGGCTCCTATAAAATATAAGCAAAAATAAGTTTTGACTTTAAGCACTTACGAGTTATATCAGGATAGGAACCTGTGCTGGGCTCTTGTGAGCACGGTAATGAGCCTTCGTGTTTCGTGAAATGTTGGGGAATTTCTGAGGAGGCGAGTTAGGATGACTCAGCTCATGCAGTTAGATGCATAAATCGTATCCAATGTGTACCGGGGGCTCTTTCCCTGACCACTCCAACTAGTGACGAGGTAAAGAAAATGTGGATCTGTACAGTCACTCCGCCATACGCCTTCATGGGGCAGCTTTACATTTTTACACTTCGGTGACGCATGTGAGTGACCCTCGTCTGGGTGTTGCTTCAGTTGCTAGGGAACTCGCGGAATGGCGTGACACCGCAGTGTTTGTGCTCGCCACACACCGCGTGCCACTGTGTGCTGATTCACCGCGGCGCTGGTTCACAAGAGTGCGCTCCCATTTTGCTCCCCAAACCGGACGAATTTCGTAGCATTGAGGACTACACTTGCACACCGGTCTAAAAGGTAAAGTTCTTCCTGTGCTTCACTAATTAAGCACCACGCCATGAAGGCATATGGAGGAGTGGGTGTATAGATCCACGTTTTTTTAATCTCGTCACTACCTGGAAGTGAGTGGTCAGCTTCACGCCTCTGTCGCTTTATCCCCGGTGAAAGAGCCCCTATTATCCATTGGATAGGAGGTTGGGTGGACCTCAGAGCCGATCTGGACCACGTGAAGAAAATTGTTGACCCTACCGGGACTCGAACTCCGAGCCCTCGGTCGTCCAGCCCGTAGGCAGTCGCTATACCGACTGAGCTATGCCGGCCCTTTATCTAATAGTGATCTGCCAATTTTAATATTATCCACGTTCAGTTCCATTGAGCAAAATCCTACAATCCTGCTTAATTGTTTTGCCATCTCATCCTATCCAACAGGTTCGAATGTTAACCTGTTCACAAGATTCCCAGTTGGTACATATCCTGAGCCAGATGAATCCAATCCATACCAACTCATCCTATTTATGCGAGATCCCTCTTAATATTTTCCTCCAACTTATGTGGCTCTTCCTGAAGATCTCTTTCCATGTGGCTCCCCCCCTCCCCATTGTCTCTCAGATGCCCTGCCCATCTCATCCTCCTTGACTTGATCATTCTAATTATACTTGGAGAAGAGTACAAGTTATGTAGCTCCTCATTATGCAGTTTTCTCCAACTTCCCGTCACTTCATCTCTCTTCGGTCCAAATATTCTCCTCAACACCCTGTTCTCAAACACCCTCAGTCTATGTTCCTCCCTTAATGTCCCTTAATGTGTGAGACAGTTAAATTTCCTATCAAGAATATAATACACCGCGGCGGCCCGGGTTCGATCCCTGGTCTCGTCAAGTGGGATTTGTGGTGGACAAAGTGGCGCTGGGGCAGGTTTTCTCCGAGTACTTCGGTTTCCCCTGCCAATCTTCATTCCACCAATTGCTCCACAATCACCCTCACCTATCATCTGGGGCTGGTACAATAGGCCAGAAGTGGCCGCAGTGCAAGGGACTTAGTCCCACCCCACCAGCAAAAAAAAAAAGAATGTAATACGGTTTATATATCACGCCTAGACTGAGGGAGGCTGCCTAATGGGATATGGCGGCGTGTAGTCCGTTGCAAGTCAAACCGATGTTTCGGAAGAATTTGTCGCCTCCTTTTCCAGAGCCCTGCTCTGCTTGTCACGCGCTTCACACTCATTTCTTGCTTGGCGTATTTTTTTCAACCCTAAAGATGGAGGTAACATGTTCCTCCGAAACGTCGGTTGACTTTCAACGGGCTACAGGGCGTTATATCCCAGAAGACATAACTCTTCAAAACCACCGGTGTGAGAGCCTCAGATGAGCTCCTGTGCCGGTTACGCTTTTCTTCAGTCACCTTACTATTTGCCGAAGTGCCGGATGTTGTGAACTGGCCTCCTCGAGACTGCTAAGCACACAGTTTGTAAGTAGGCCTGTTTAGTTAGAGGCATCAGCGAGACAGGAAGGCGGGGCCAGGCCGTGCAATGAATGTTCTTGTAACGCACGCGCTGTTGCTGCTACTGCTGTTCGGATATGCACACAACAAACAGCTGTATTTCCTTCGCCTTGTTTGCGCAAGTTGTGATGGCACGTGGCACGAACCTGTGATGGTGACGGCTACCCGTGAGGGACCTTAAGTAGGTTGGTGGGTGGATGTGCTGACGTGTTCAGTGCAGTAAAGCCGCGATTTAATGATCCTAGCCGTGCCTGGCGTGACGTAACAGGGTCGCTCCATAATTCAGGCGGCAAATCGCCGGCTTCTCACCGCAACGTTGCCGGTCAGTTTGTGCGGGATATAAGGTGTCACTGTGACAATTCCTCGGTGTACTTCTGTTTCTCCTACGCAGAGAACACAATTCTTCTGTTGTTTACGGGCCGCTGCCTAGCAACGGCCGGCTATTGTGACTCCACAATTCTTGCTATCAGCGAATATGTCACAATAAGATCGACTTATTCTGAAGGCATAGTAAGATGTGTGTAGGGCAGCCACTACACAGAATCTAAGGACAGAAACAAAGATAACTGCTCGTAACCTAGATCATGAAAGCATAATATCAGTTAATAGTCTCTGAAACCCTCGGCTGTAAACCGTTCTGACTACTTAGAAGCGACTGTGTAAATCTTATTAAAGGAACAGGTCTTCGATGCGACTTCACAGCCCTCGCATCTTTTGTCTACCTCACCAGGCTCCACACAAATCAAGTTTGCACTATGAAGTATATGTTACTTATATCCCGATGAGTTCATTTCATATTTTCAATTGACCTAATCCTTCCAGCCGCAATATCTCTCTGAGGTCGACTCAGCTTCTAATCCGTTGCCAGGATACGACTAGTGAAGACTGAGTAACCGTAGTGCATATGTAACAGTGACCTGGAAAGTGTGTAGAATAGTGACAGTGCTTATTGCCTGTAATCCCGAACTGTATGAATAAGATGGTCAATAAATCCAGTCATCCAATCCGAACCCCGTCTATAGTCACTCCTACACGTGGCTGTACTTCACATTTTTTCTTTAGTTAGCGAGGCACTAAAACGAAATCGGTCTTGAGGATAGAAGATGGATTGAACTGGCTCAGGATCATGTGTAATGGCCCGTTTTGTTATTAGGGGTATTCGACCTTGGGGTTCTACTATGGCAATGTTAACGGCCTTCATAATTATATCTCTAATAGCCTTTGAACTAGAATATTCGAAATGCGTTTTCTTAAATCACTGGCTATAAAAGACGTAAACAGGTGTCTCGGACATTTATGTGAAACCGTTTTATGACCGACGCATTTCAGTGATTTCGCTCTGCATTCATGGCATTTCTTCTGGTTGGCATGGAGACCGCGATAAGCGCTGTGTTATCGTGACGCACGTAAGAAAACACGAGCACATGAAGTCTCCCCCCCCCAACAATTTAAAATGCGGTCTGAACAAATAGTGTGCCCCAGACGTTCCTGCGTTCGTAGAGCCCCCACGCCACTTCAGGAAGGACAAAGAACTGAACTAACAGGGTGTGCCTAAATACATATACCTATCTATCTATGGCTTTACAACCCTTTGTGGGCCATGACTGTTTTTCAGTTTCTTGATCTTTATACAGCCGATAGGACTCCTTGGATGGGGGATCAGTCACAAGGCCGCTTCATGAAGGACAAAGAATTGAATTAACAGGGTGTACCTAAATAAATTTACCTATCTATCTATGCCAGATGACGGGGTAGCGTAGTCGGTATAGCGACTGGCTACGGGCTGGACGACTGAGGGGTCGGAGTTCGAGTCCCGGTAGGGTCAAGAATTTTCTGTTGTCCAAATCGTCCAGACTGGCTCTGGGATCCACCAAACCTCCTATCCAATGGGTACCGGAGACTCTTTCCCCGGGGGTAAAGCGGCCGGTACGTGAAGCTGACCACTCACCAACTAGTGTCAAGGTCAAGAAAACGTGGATCTGTACATCCACTCCCCCATACTCCTTCATAGCATCGTGCTTAATTCGTTAGGTACAGAGACAACTTTACCCTTATGTATCTGTAGTTCTACAAACTTTTGTTGGGCCTTGACCGTTTTCTCATGTTCTTGATCTTTTACACATTCGATAGGACTCCTTGACTGGGGGATCAGCCTGTCGCAAGGCCGCTACCTGCACTCGAGACTTACTTACTTATGGAGCTGAGCCCTTCCTGAGGAGTCTCCAATTCTGAGGCTACTAAAAAATTTCCAGCATTTATGGAACCCGAAGGTTCATTACCGTGTTCATAAGAGCCCTCCACTGGTCCCTCTCCTGAGCCAGATCAATCCAATCCATACCATCCCATTCTATCTCCCTAAGATCCATTTTAATATTGTCCAACCACCTACACCTTGGTCTTCCAAGTGGTCTCTTTCCTTCTGGCTTTCCCACCAATGCACACGGGACAGCACAGTGAATAAACGCATACAGACATCCATGCCTCAAGTGGGATTCGAACCCACGATTCAAGTTTTCGAGCGGACGAATAAACGGTTCATGCCTAAGGCCGCGTCTACGCGAGCGCACAAAATGCGTCCGTTGTAACGAACGTACTTTGCTGAGGAGGATGCTGAGGACACCACACAGTTGCAGAATGCGGTGCGTAGTTTTTTGTCTGTAATGGAGCCAGAAGAAAGCGTAGCATTCGCCTCTCTTGTTTATTTCTACAACTGACGCATTTTGTGCGCTCGTGTAGACGCTGCCTTATAGACGCCCGGTCACTCTCAGCCTTACGCGCCGGCCGCCTTTTATCCCCAGGAAGATTCCTGGTACACATTTCTGTTAGAGGCTGAGTCGACCCCAGGGCCATAGTGCGGCTGGAAGGATTAGGTAAATTGAAGAAATCGAATGATCCCATCGGGAATCGAACCCGCAACCTTCCGGCTTGTAGCATAGGTAAGGAGATAAAAAACAAGGGTATTTTTAGTGCGTCGTTATTGCTGCTTTGTTAAGGAAACGTCACCCTGTTGAACACTGAAGTCGGTGTGAATGTGTTGAGGCAGGGTGTTGGAACCGGTATGGATCCGTGGCATTCGTCCACCCGCAATCGCTTCTTCGCCTTTGTCCTCTGCCGGAGATGCTATCTGAAGCAGCTCTGGTGGAATCTCGCCAGTCCGCTTCTTGGGCGAGAGATAGGCATCAGCTGGCAGCAACAGGCGGTACCTGAGACCGTCCTCACACAAAGTATTCCTTGAAAACTCAACTTCCTTTCAAATCATCTTCAAGCGAGCATTTCAAGCGGAAACAAAAATCCCATATCCCAAAAAAAATGTATATCCTCCTGCACAGCGACGGGCTACGGGCTGTGCGGCCGGGGTTCGATTCCCAGCAAGAGTAAAATTCTCTCTTCTCCACAGCGTCCAGACCGCCTCTGGGACCCACCCAGCCCTCAATCCAATAAGTACCGGGGGATTTTTCTTCGGAGATGAAGCGGCGGAGCGTGAATCTGACCAATGACGTTCATCTAGAGCCGAGGTCAAGAATGGTGGAGCTATACCTCCACTCCCCCTACGTCAACTTTACTTTTTTGTACCTTTTATGCCCTCTTGCACGTTGCCAGATTTACAGCTTAAAAATAAGTCAGTACATAAAGAGTACGTTCTTCTGAACTGTAACACCGTGCAGTTCGGAAGTAGCAGACGCTTCGGAGGAACATATCTTCAGGCTCGAAGAGTAAGTTAACCATGAAACCAGATAAAGTAGGCGGTATGCGCCGCTTGTTTCTTGCTTGGACTTTTTGATCCAGAAGATGGAGGCGGTATATCCCTCTGAAACTTCGGGTTCTTTCCGAACTGCACGGTGTTACAGTCCAGGAAAACGTCCTGTTTATAGTCACGGACATGAGAACCTCAGGCCTTCCCAATCTTCTTTTCAAACTGAAAGAATGCGTTGTGAATCAGATTAGCTCAGTGCTTGACTGCGGGTTGGATGACTCGGATTCGATCCTCAGGAGAGGCTGGAGTTTTTTCTTCACACTCTCCTCCGTGATAATAACGGGATTCAAATGACCGTAAGCTCAAATAATATTAATGTTTAATATAAAGGTAAATTTGCCGGTCACGGTAGCCCAGCGGTCTCAGGCATGTGTTGTCTTACCTCGCTCGGAAGCCGTGACCGTGGGTTCGAATCCCACACAAGGCATGGATGTTTAGTATGTGTATGTGTTTATTCTGTGTTTGTGTTGTCCTGTGTTTAGGTACAGGCCTTGCGACTAGCTGATCACCCGTCCAAGGAGTCCTACCGTCTGCAAAAATGATCATAAAACTAAGAAATCAAAGACCAGGACCCAAGGGGGCTCTAGAGCCAGCTAAGAAAGAATACAGGTAAATTTAGTGTCACTTAATTAAGCACAGCATGAAGATGTACGAGTATGAGAGAATGTAAGTATACCCGGACCGTTCTTAACCTCGGAAATAGATGGAAATGAGTTGTTTGTTTCACCCCCCCGGCCGCCTTATCGACGGGGAAATTCTCAATTTTTGGATAGGAGGCTGGATGGGCCCTACAGCTGGTATGAACACTGTGGAGTAAACAGTAATCTGTTCTTCCCTCTAGGAATCGAACCCTGGCCCGTCGCTATACCGATTGAGTCATCCCGACTTCATTAACTATACAAAAGAAAGAATGATTCATGGTTCTGTGCAGTCTCTAATGTGATTGCCTATGCAACAGTAATATCACGGCCAATGCGATATCCTATCGGACATTGGAATCAACGCGTCTGTATAACATGACCTTCAAATTGGAGTACACTTTTCCAATCATGTATAACTTCAGCTTTACATAATGGATGTGTTTGTTTAAACGGCTACCTAACCAACGTCTGATAGTCATCGAGGTACATTTCAAAGCTAGTTCATGCGGCGGTCCCTGGGGGTAAGTTCCATAATGAAACAACGCATAATAAAGCAGACTATTACAGAAACTGTCAATTGGCATGGAACCCCGAACGTGAAATGTATAATCTAATGTAACATGTATAGCATAAAACCTACTGTATACAGCCACAACAAAAAGATAATGAAGTTATTTCAATCTGAGATCAGTGCTCTGATTATGGACCAGTTACTGCTTACAGAAACGATACCTGACTATCGATCGAGTTTCGAGATATCGATAAGATGTTGCTACCTGCTTCTGAAGGATTCGTACGTACATGTTGGGCAACAGTAGAAAGGCAGGGGGCTGGGAAACAAGCCAAGAAGGGGAAGAAGGGGGTTCCTGAATCTTGGGGGGGGGGAATTAAGTGTCTTCATTTCTGTGAAAGTGAGATGAAATTTTAGGATTAATATTAAGATTCAGGAGATCACAGTGGCCGAGCGGTCTAAGGCATTAACCGTCTTCGCCCGCTCGAACGCTAGTGTCGTGGGTTCGAATCCCATTCGGGTCATGGAAGTCTGTGTTTATGTTCTCCTGTGTAGGGTACGGTCTTGCGGCGGGCTTATCCCCCGTCCAAGGATCCCTACCGACTGCTTAAGATTAAGAAACTGAAAAGAAACGAAGCGTTTCACGGATGTCCTATGTTCCAATTGGGAGCAACAAGAATAGGTAGATACACTGTACATATATGTAGTTGATATATCATCGTTAAATAAAGTAATAAACTAAGATGGAAACTTTGCTGTCTGAGCCTCTGATCTCAAGGTGTTTGCGTCTTTGTTCCGTCCTTATCTTGGGCCCATCTTTCCGGACTTCTTCCCGAAAATACGCCAGAGAAGTTGCAGGTATGTGAGAGGCAGCTGGTCTCCTTATTAGCGAGAACACAGCGGGTCACGAGAGAGCAGGGGTTTCTGTAAGACACGTTATCAGTTCGATCAAGATGCGAGATTACATTGAACAGTTGTTGCAGAGCGTAGGGGGGATATGTGCCATTGTATCTACCCCTGCAAAGAAGGATGAATGCGCTTTCTTCCGACCAACATTCACCTTTTTTAGGGGCCCTGTAATTGGGTATTGATTCCTTTCTGTGTATATTTATATACCCATCTGGTTTCCTATTTACTATGTTCTACACACAAGGGACACATACCTCGACAGTACAGGAACGTCTTAAATAGTTTACAGTTATATAGGACAGTTTTATATTGAAGATGGAGGTCCATGTTCCTCCGAAACGTTGGGATACGTCTATCACGATGTTATAACTCAGGAAACCACAATATTGTGACTAATATGCCCAGTGCTAGACAACGGCTCGGTAAACACATTTCCGAAATATACGCTCTCAACAATAAGACATCCATTGCTAGGTAATAAACACGCATTCTTG
Organism: Cryptotermes secundus; assembly: GCF_002891405.2. NCBI lineage: Eukaryota > Metazoa > Arthropoda > Insecta > Blattodea > Kalotermitidae > Cryptotermes > Cryptotermes secundus. The sequence continues at coordinate 66,202 of NW_019730009.1, read as the reverse complement.
ACAACGGAGGATGGTGTTTTCCGTTTTGCAGATGTTGGTTGCAGCCGTGACGCACTTTACCGAAGCGCAAAGGCTTCAGACATTGCCGGCAGTAAAGATGGAAAAGTCTCCAATTAGCTTAGTGGGTACGTGAAGACCAGCAATATCCATATTAGAGCAGTAGTCAGTTTTGTTCTTGGAAACTTTTATAACAAATAAACCTTCAAGATACTGTCGCCTGGAATGAAGCTTTTTAAAACGTAAATAATTCAACATTGATTCATAATTACATAAGGAGCTTGGTTCAATAAATTCATTATAGAATAAATTTGAAAATAATAATACTAATAATAAAGTAAAAGTAAAGCTATCCCTGTAACAGGCCGTGAAGGCCCATAGGGTTGTGAGACGTCGAGTCTCCCACATTTTCCAGACAGTCGACTCACAGATGGCGGTGGAGTTGTCAGCCTTACGCGCCGGCCGCCATTTACCCCAGGAAGATTCCTGGTACTCATTTCTGTTAGAAGCTAATTCGACCCCAGGGGCACAGTGAGGCTGGAAGGTCTAAATCAGTTGAAAAATGTAATGACCTCATGGGAAATCGAACCCACAGCCTTCCAGCTTGTAGCATAGTGCCTTGACCAAGTACGTTCCCGCGTGGCCCAATAATAGTAAAATGCGTTTACCGGTTGCAAATGTGATGCACCCCATACTGACTGAGGCCGTGCCTCGGAACCCTTGCTCTGTTGCAGTCTGTAGGGCCATAATTGCGCGGTTTCAAAGCAGTGGGGATGACTGTGTAACTTGTGCAAGATGTCACAAGTCTCTGCATGAATATCATTTTCAGGCTTCAATGGATCTGTCGAAGTAATGATTGCGGGCCATTGTATGGAGATGGCTGCGCAGTGCTACAAGCGCCTAAGTCACCCGTGCTGGATGGTTGAGACAGCAAGACGCAGAGTTTCACAGGAACTTAGAACAAGGAGGGACGAAACTAAGAAGGAAAAAGGAACGTAAAATGTGAGGAAGGAAAGGAGGAATCAGAAGTTTTGAAGATTGATGTCTCCTGAGATGTAATGTTGTGTATGTAGTCTAGCAAATTGTTTGGGAAGTACGTAAAAAGGCTCTTCTACCCTGAAGATGGAAGCAGTATCGCATTCCAGAAGTCAGTAATCTTCATAGTCATTGCCGAGAGGACCCAAAATCTCGCCCGACCCCATGGAACTGAGTCATTTTTAAGAAGCTGCTGGTCGTGCAGTCGTTCAAGAATATCCCAATGTTTTATTGAACTCGAAAGTTCATTACCGTGTTCACAAGCCCCTGCCACTGGTCCCTATCCTGAGCCAGATGAATCCAGTCTATAACACCCCATGCTCTTTCATTGATATATATTTTAATATTCTCTCATCTATATCTAGGTCTTTCCTTCTGGCTTCTCATCAAAATCCTGTGTGCATTCATGTTCTCTCGCATGCGTGCTACATGCTCTACCCATATTCCTCTTCCAGTACATCAGAGGTAAGCGAAGGAAGTAAAGAAAATGCAAAACAAAGAGAACTTTTATTTCACGGGTGGGATGTGTAAGAAGGTATTAACGAGGGAAGGAAGAAAGTTGGAAAGAAAAGCCAAATATTTATGTATCTGTTACAATAAACATCATTATTATGTTTCGAAAGGTGTATCTCTTTCCATCTTCAGGTGCATTTAGTGGGAAGTGATTGTACACAGCTGGCCCCATTAGGAGCGGCTAGTCTACAGAGGAGTAGCTCGGCGATCGAGGTCACCTCTGTCTAGCGGGCTCACCTCAGTGGCAAATTTCCTTCGTTACAGCTGATGACTGAAGCAGATCCAGCTTTCGAAACGTCGCGCGTGAAAACGCCAAGTAGAAAACTATCGACGAGTTCTGCTTGCCGCCTGCTGGTGCCTTGTGTGGCTTATTATTCAGCCCTCAAGATGGAGGTGATTTCTCCGAAACGTCGGTGGATTTTTTAAACTGTTGTGCAACCAAGAAGTACGTATGCATAATACATATTTATTTTTGCAGTTGATTTTGTCAGGTTCACAGCCTGCTTGCGTTGTCACTAACGCCGTTGTTGCACTGAGTCGCTCATGAAGACGTGCGCCTGAGAACACATGGGCCACATCGGCCGGGCCACGCCACTGATTTGTGCCCCGTAATGCTGTATTGGTCACATGGTACAACGTTCCCACACTTGGGGCGCATCCATTTACATTTCAATATGGGACAATGCCGCATCTTAACTCTTTATGCTTCACTGGTAAATATATGCACCACCTGCTTCAGTATTCAGCAGTGCCACACTTTGCTCACGTAATATCACGTGGTAAATGTGACTAGAGACGGGGTTTGGATCGGTAACTGGATTTATTGGACACTTACAGAACATAACTATAAGTAACTATAAGCCTCGCCGAGTCACATAGTCCAAAGGCCGCGCAATAGCTCAAGCGGTTAGTCGCTGGCTTCCCACCGCGGCGTCCCGGGTTCGAGCCCGTGTCTCGTCAAGCGGGATTTATGGTAGACAAAGTGGCGCTGGGGCAGGTTTTCTCCGAGTACTTCGGTTTCCCCTGCCAATCTTCATTCCACCAAATTCTCCATCATCATAATCACCCGTGACAGGTACAATAGGCAAATCAGTGGCCGCCGTGCTGAGTGCACCCAGTTTGACTCTACCACCCACTAGGCGAATTAAAAAAAAATTACATACTCCAAAGATCACTATACTTGGTTTAATTTCTTGGGGTGGGGTGAGACTGAGTCCGCTTGGTACGTCGGCCACTACTGGCCTAGTGTACCAGATAGAACTCTATTTATTTGATGTTCATTTAACGACGCTGCTAGTTTCTCTTAGACAAAGTAGTTGATGTTGATAAACTGTGGCTTGCAAGTCGCATGCGGCCCTTCCGGACCGTTGGTGCAGCTGAGAAGTATAGAAATCAAACCCGCTTCATGCAAAGCCCGTACCCAAACACCTGTGCAGTCCAATCCATGTTCGTCTGAGGCTCCTTGACATGAGAAAATTATCATATGCGTCTTCGACACTCAGTAAGTTTGGCCACCCCTGCTATGTGGCATAGAAAGGATTATCACTGAGTAATGAATTGGTTAGGGCGTGGAGGGAAACGGTCGTGGCCTAACTGCAGGCACAGGCTCTACAATTACATGACGACTGAGGAAAACCACGTAAATCTTCAGTCAAGATAATCGGTGTCCCTGCTGAAATTCGACTCTGGCATCTTCAGAGTCATAGCTACGGGCTGCATGGCCGGGGTTGGATTCCCTGGAGTGGCAAGAGATTGTTTTTATTTTCCACTCCACAGCGTTCAGACCGGTTGTAGGGCTCACCCAGCCTCCTGTTCAATGGGTACCGGGGGCAAAGCGGCCGGGAAGTGAAGCTGACCACTCATATCTATCTAGTGCCGAGGTCAAGAATGATGGAGCTGTAACTCACTCCCCATACCTGTTCGTGGTGTGGGATTTAATAAATTAAGGGTATGCACAAATTTATCCTTACCTTCCCTTGAGACTGTGCAGTCTCCACAAGTATACTATGTCATTTGAGGCTCTCATTTCCATATTTTAAAATCCTCTACCATATACAGGAAGTCCCAGGAGGAAAGGTCAATATTCTGGGAGGTTATATGAAATGATTTTATATACAGAGTGTCCCAGGAGGAAAGGTCAATATTCTGGGAGGTTATATGAAATGATTTTATATACAGGATGTCCCAGGAGGAACGGGCAATGTTCTGTGAGGTCATAGTATCGGTCTTTCTAAGCAAAAATTGTGTATGGACATGCGTCCTATTCCGAACGATTTCTGAGATACAGCTATTTCACCGTACAGTTCCAAAATTGTTAATAAGAAAGAGGTATTACGTAAGGTAAGGTAAGTAACTAATTAAGCATTACGTCATGAAGGCGTATGGGGAAGTGGATGTATAGATCCATATTTTCTTGATCTCGGAGCTAGTTGGAGGTGAGTGGTCAGTTTCACGCCCCGGTCGCTTTACCCCCGGAATCAATTAGATAGGCTGGGTGGAACCCAGAGCCGGTCTGGACGACGTGGAGAAGAGATTTCTTGCCCTTACCAGGACTCGAACTCCGATCGCTCTGTCGTCTAGCCCGTAGACAGTCGCTATGCCGACTACGCTATCCAGGCTCAGAGAAATTACGTACTGTTCCTAATACCGGTATTTATTGTTCAAGTGACAAAGTTGGTACAGTTTACCTAGTTTAATACATTTTCGAAAATTCCACCGTCACTTTGCAACTCGTGCGAGGGCATGGCGTGTTGCTCGTCTGTACAGTGTACAGTGCCGTGAAATAGCTCTATCTCGGAAACCGTCCGGAACAGGACACTTGTACATATACACGTCTGCTTAGAATGGCCGATACTCTGACCTCCCAGAATATTGACCTCTCCTCTCTGGACACTCTGTATAGTATCAGTGTGGTGCTCTTACGAAATTCTAATTTGTGTACAACAGTAGCTACATATAACACAGTGTCCTTGCTTCCTCATTAGCAAGTTCCCCCCCCCCTGGCAGTACAGCCCCAGTGGGCCTAGGCCTACCTCCATGAACTCCGTTCACTTCGGTTTTTCTAGATCTTACACATGCGGTAGGACTCCTTGGGCGAATGACCAGCTCGTCGCAAGGCCTCTTCCTGTAGACAAACACAGAAAACATCCACGCCCTCAGTGGGATTCGAACCCACGATCCCGGCTTCCGAGCGAGCGAAGACAGTGCATGCCTTAGACCGCTCGGCTACCGTGACCGGCCATTAGCAAGTTACTAAATTCTATTTTGAACATAGGATAGGAAGGAAGATTCACCATACGGGAGATCCCGTTGAACACGTGACTTTTCTTCCGTAAGGTTGCCTGCTCTTGGTGTGATATACTCTCAGAAGATACGTAGTTTAACCGTTCTGCCACGTGGAAAAGATTTGGAAACATTAAATTAAGGAACAGCTGAACCGTAGTTACCAAGGGCAGCTACTACAATCTCACATCTTTAATGGTTTAGGGTTGTTGATACTTATACTTAAGGGCTTATATACAGTTAACTGTATTCCCACCCCAATAAAACCGGTTTCTTAACAATGAGACTCTTGTTCCAATAAATAAACATAGATGGCATTGTGGAAGCTTGATATCACGCAGATGCCTCTCTCAGGGATTGAAACTTGACCCTAGAGGTCAGCNCCCCCCGGCCGGTACTAAAACTTAGGATTCAGAGTCTGTATGGACTCAATCAGCTGTGAAAACTTGGAACATCATCCCATAGAAAGAGGAAGTCATCCCTCTCTTACATAAAGCAGGGAAAGAAACCCGAGATTTGTGAAAAACTGGCATATGTGTTTAATGTTGAAGAGGGCACTGGCTGGATTCATCTGGCTCAGGAACCTTTGTGAACACGGTAATGAACAATGGTTCTGACGATGATGTATAACGCACAGAATTACTGAGTTTTTGGACCTCTTCCATCGTTCTGTATTCTAGAGAATAGAAAACAGGACGTTTCGGAAACTTTATCTGTTTCCATCTTCAGGTGAAGTGGAAGAAGACATATGCTCAGTTGGGCCCCTTATAAAGAGCTAATCTAGTGATGAAGGTTAGCTGTTTCTAAGGGGCCCAACTGAGTAGGTGTCTTCTTCCACTTAACCAGAGGACGGAAACAGATAAAGTTTCCGAAACAGGGTGTATTCTATTCTCTAGAATACCGGACGATGGAAAAAGTCCAAAACCCAAGTAATTCTGTACAATAATGAACATTTGCTGCCATAAAGTGCTAGAAATATTGTAATTAGCTTAGCAACTACCAGGTTCTCAAGGACTCTTTAATCAATTTTTTTTTCTGGCTCAAGTGATAACAGTTGCTGCTTGCACTCGGGATATGCCTGTTTCGAATCTCGGTTGAGATATACACTGTTCTGACTGAGGCTCTTTTCCTCAGGCCCTCCAGGCCAATTTCAAAATAGTGCCCTGTAATCAAACCACGAACCCTTCTTTCATCACCCTTTTCAATTCGCTGTTCACTCATTATCTTACAGTTCGATGATGAATGCTGCTGACCTAAGCGTCGTTAAATATATACACGACATATAAAATAAGTAAATAAATAAATAAGGGAGAATCTGGTGTGTGAAGTTAGTAGACTACGTAAATACCCGAGCCACTATCTGGTGTGCCTATATCCAGCAAACATTTTGTCGCATTTAAGACGCACTGAAGAGATAGAATAAAGAACGGTCACAGAAAAAGGAATAAACAAAGGTGATTCTTAATTATTGTCGGGGTTTCCCTGGCCTATAATTATCAAATTTGGATCAATAAACTAAAACTACTTACAGAATGTGAAAGTGTAACTCAAAAAGTTTCATTTAGCAACGCTGTACTCTCCACATTGCTGTTTAGGAGAAAATGTGACGCCATACCTCAAAATGGCGACTGTTTAAGAGAAAGCAAGGTGCGTACTTTCGTTTTTAGAAACGAAGTCCGTAGTCAAAAAGCAAGTTCGTTACAGAACTCAATATGGAAAAGATTCACCTTCAGATAATGCTATCCGACGTTGGTTAAAGCAATTTCAAGAGACTGACAGTGTTCTGCACCGAAAAGGGGCAGTAAGACCGAGCACTTCACAGGAGGTTGTTGCTCGAATCCAGGAAGCTCACAAAAATCAACTAGACGAACTTCTTTATGGTTAGGTGTACGAAAAGCGACTGTTTGGAGGATCGTGCATAACAGCCTACATGTAATAAACACTTTTTGATTTTCACTTTCATATTCCGCAAGTAGTTTTATTGTTTTTTTCCGATTTGAAAATTATAGGCCACGGAAACCCCGACAATAATGTAGAATCATTCTGTATATGGTTACGTATGAAGAGATAGGGAAGAGATTGGTAAGAAAACAGAACAATAAATTAGAAATTTATTTAGGTGAGTGGTAATCAGCAGGGGAAGCAAGGGGATACATCCAATTAAAATGTTAATGTATAGTAGATTAGTTCAGTGGTGTGGAAACAGTAATTTAGGTTGGATGACGGAACATAGGACCGGTACAACAACGAACCCAATAGAGTATCCATTCATTCATGCTGTGGTAGGCAACGACTACGAAGCAAACAATTAGAAAACGGCCCGTAAGCTTCCACAGATTATCGGTGTTTTCTGTGTGGTTCATGCTGACATGTTGTAGGCAGGACAGTTAGTTAATGAGAGTCAGTTAAGTTGGTTTGTGAGTTATTGAGTTATTCAGAGAACTGCTGGGGTTCAGTCGTGAGTTGTTGGTCTTATAAGCTGGTACTTAGATCGGGGGCAATTCGGGAACCCAGAGGATGGAGAACGTTCGCCGTTGGAAGCCGCTACCGAGCAACGGCTAGTGAAGACGTGAGTGTGGACACTAGAGTGTGTCTGTATTAGTGAATTGTAAAGTGTAGTCTCGCGCTGTATCAGAGAGTCCATGAAATCCGATCCTCAGTCCAAAACCCGTCTATAGTCACACTGCATACACGTGACGATATCATGCCTTGTTATTATGCTTCTCCGTTTCGTCATCCGAATAGAATTGTGTCTTACAATCAACTTGCTTACGCAAATGGTAGGATAACGTAAATGCAAGCCTTGAAGTTCTTGTGACGATGAATATGAAGGTCACTGTCATCTGAGATGTGATGCCGTGTAGTCTGGTAGAGAAGTACTAACTTTTCGGAGGGACCGTACTGTATGGCGTCACATTCAAGAAGGCGGTGTTCAATATTGAAATAAATCATTAAGAAATGGAATAAGAAGTCGTGAACTGGATTCATCTGTCTCGTGATATGAATCTTTTCGAGCTCTTGTGAACACGGTAATGAACTAATTGTTAAGGAACAAGACAGCCATTAAATTTAGCAAATACACTTGTGAAGTGACAGGAGGTTGGAGAAAACTGCATAATGAGGAGCTTCATAACTTGTACTCTTCTCCAAGTATAATTAGAATGATCAAGTCAAGGAGGATGAGGTGGGCAGGTCATGTAGCACGAATGGGGGAGACAAGGAATGCATATAGGATATTGGTGGGGAAGCCAGAAGGAAAGAGACCGCTGCGAAGATCAAGGCGTAGGTGGGTGGACAATATTAAAACGGATCTTAGAGAGATAGGAAGCGATGGTATGGATTGGATTGATCTGGCTCAGGATAGGGACCAGTGGAGGGCTCTTGTGAACACGATAATCAACCTTCGGGTTCCATAAAATGCTGGGAAATTCTTGAGTAGCTGCAGAATTGACGGCTCCTCCAGAAGGGCTCAGCTCCATGAGTAAGTAAGTAAGTAAAATACACGTGGTGGTTGTCTTGCTTTTAACAATTAATATAAAGTTTAACGATCGAGGTGTGTGCTTAGAAGACGGTAATGAGTCATCATCATCATCTGCAAAACAGCCTTTTTGAGCCATGGCCTTCCTTAGAAGATTTCGCGAGATTTGTCTGTTCCAGCGTGAATTAGACCATTCGGGTTTCGCTTCTTAGATTTCGCAACATTTTTTTACAGAGCAAGGTCATTACCCTTGCGTCCAACCCCCAAACCTACAGGACCAGGTCTCTGTATTAATGTGCCCCCAGTGATAGGGTGGCCCAGTGATCCCCCCAAGCACTGGGTTCTCTTTTCGTCACCTTCTTTTCGGGTTCAGTTTCTGACCACTGTGAACAGTGTTGGCTTTGCATTTCCAAAACTTATAAAACCTCAAGACCAGAGTTTCTCTTAACAAGCGTTTAGTTCCTTGACTTACCTCAGCGCCATCTGTAAGATATGGCAGCCTCGACGTCTCACAACCCTATGGCCCTTCATGGCTTGTTTTAGGGATAGCTTCAGCTTTCTCATATAACAATATAAGAACAGTTACGTCGTTTTTACGCTGAACTATTAAACTCGAACAACGTAACAGGTCAGAAACTGAATTCAACCCTTTTGGTTGTGTCACCGCCAGAAGCAATGGAGGAATCCACCCCGTGACTCAACAATTGTCCCCGTTATCCATCAAGGCAGAGGACCACCCCCTGTTCGTGCAGCACCTGAATTCCCGCGATACAAGCAAATTCGCTGTCTCATCTCCTCGCACTCACAGTCTGCTCCCTGCTATCGAGTTACAATAAGATATCGATTGTTGTCGATAGCTAGAGGCGGGAATGCCTATCAGAATCCTTACGTTATAAATCTTAGACAGTGTTTCTCAAACTGTGGCGCAGGTACCCCTAAGGAAATCAAAGCAGCACGCCACTGTTATCTAAGTTCTCTTTTCGTAATTTCCACTATTCCCATTGAAAACTGTTAGTGTTATTAGCCTACAACAAGAAGAATTAATCGTCTACTTTCCTTTGATGAGACACTGACCGCATAGGAAAAAAAAAGTATACACAGCACACAGACAGCAAGGTGGTCTCATAAGCCTCCTAACAAAAAAATAGGGAGGGATGCCATAGACAGGACAGACAGACAGCAATATGATCTCATACGCCTCCTTTTATTTTAAGATAAGGAAAGTTGGATAAAATAAAATGGGACTTATGAGATCACCTTGCTGCCTGTGTGTCTGTGTATCCCTCTTAATTATTTTCTGTGCGGTACCCTTTATTCTGAATTAATTCAAAATGAGCTTTTGTATATACAAGTGACTCGTTTACATTTATAACGTAAGGCGAAATTTCCCATCTGCTTAACTAATAAAGAACCACACCATGAAGACGTATGGGGGAGTGGAGGTATATCTCCATCACATTAGACCTCGGCACTAGACGCAGTTTGAGTGGTCATTTTCACAGCTCGGCCGCTTAAAACCCGGGGAAAAATTCCTAGTACCGTTTGGATAGAAATCCGGGAGGGCACCAGAGCCCGTCTGGATCCTGTGAAGAAGAGAAACAAATTCTTTCCCCTTCCGAGAATCGAATCCCGGTCATCCAGCCTGTCGCTGTACCGACTTAGCTGTCCCGGCTCCTATTGAAGCTAAAGCCATCCCTGTAACAGGCCGTGGAGGCCCATAGGGTTGTGAGACGTCGAGGCTCCCACATTTTCTAGACAATCGGCTCACAGCGGTGAGGCCAGCCTCACATGTCGGTCGCTCTTTACCCCCCAGTAAGATTCCTGGTACTCATTTCTGTTAGAGGTTGAGTCGACCCCAGGGCCACAGTGCGGCTGGAAGGATTAGGTCAATGAAAAATTGCAATAAACTCATCGGGAATCGATCCCGCGACCTCACGGTTTGTAGCATAGTGCCTCAACTAACTACATTTCGGTTCCTATGATCTTTATAAAAAAATATTAATAATGTAGCCAGCATGTTCAGATGAGGGAAAGAAAGGAGTTATCCGTTCCTTCTCTTGGAGAACAAATCACCGCGCCCCTCGGGAAGCGCACCTGATGGGTGACTCCTCCCCAGGGGACAGATTCACATCTGATTGCCCACACACAACACAAGTGGGTTTGCTTGAGTTTCATCCGGAAAGGAAAGAAATACGGCAAATAAAAGACAACCCGATCAGCGCTTACAGAAGGGGTAACGTCCGGACCTCAGGATGAGTCAGTGATTTGAATTGTTCCTCGGTTAAATTGATGGAACATCTGTACGCCTGTCAGATGCTTGTTCTCGTATAACAGTACTAAACCTACACTCATCCTTCAGAAAGAAGTAAGGTTAAAACTGTAAATATCAGTTGCTAGGTAACGCCAGGTGAATAAGCTAACGTTGTTGACCTTCTGTTTTGATACCGCTAAGGGTAGGCATGTTTGAAATATATACTCTGTCTGAAACGTCTTTTGAAGTTGCGGCATCATCAGCCTCAAAATTATTTACAGATTCAGGCTCTTGCTACAAGCTGGAAGGTCGCTGATTCGATTCCCGATGAAGTAATTGGATTTTTTCAGTTGACCTAATCATTCCAGCCTCACTATGCCACTGAGGTCGATTCAGCCTATAACAGAAATGATCACTAGGAATCTCCCTGGGGGTAAAGGCCGGGTGGCGCGTAAGGCTGACGACCTCACCGTCATCTGTGAGCCGACTGTCTAGAAAATGTAGGAGCCTCGACGTCTCACAACCTTATGGGCCTCCACGGCCTGTTACGGGAATAGCTCAGCTCAGCTCATTATATCGTATTTATCCTTTTAGCTTCTCTTCCAATTTCTGGTTCATCATATGTTTCTACTTCTTTCTTTCGTTCTCCGTGTCTTTCTTCATCAGATTGTTCGTCTTCCATTTAAATTATTTCTCGTTTATTGCGACTTTCTTGTATTGATTTCATACCTTAATATTTGTTTATTTCTACTATTATGTTAATTCTGTTCCTAGATTCTAAGGTTTCGTCTTTCATTCTAATACTACTATATTTTCTAATTTATATTTCTTGATATTATATTTACGCATCCTATTGCACTGAAGTTCCACTTATAGTCAATAATGCAGCAATCAGTAACATTGATTCACACTTTAATATCACACAGTGGTCGTTATGTGCATAAGATGTTCTATAAAACAATTAAAATATTAAATAATGCACGTATATTTTAATAGTTTTACATTCCCACTCAGGGCATGGGTGTTTAGTTTGTGTGTGTGTGTGTGTGTGTGTGTGTGTGTGTGTGCGCGCGCGCGTTTTTCTGTGTTTGTGTACAGGTAGAGGCCTTGCGACGAGCTGATCACCCGCCCAAGGAGTCCTACCGAATGTGTAAGATCTAGAAAAACCCTAAGTGAACGGAGAAGTTCATGGAAGTAGGCCTAGGCCCACTGGGGCTGTAGTGCCACAAACAACATAGTTTTACATAACATCTTAAGCACATAACGACCGCTGTGTGATATTGAAGCGTGAGACAGTGTTACTGATTGTTACATTATAGGCGGAACATTCGATATAATATAAATTATATTTCTTCCTTCAGTCTCTGCCGTTTCTTCTTGTGTATGGCCTTCGGTGTCACACCACCCAGCCAGTTAAGAACGAATACAATTCAATTGAGGAGGTGACACGTAGAAATTGTAACACTGTACTCTGCATCACGTAGTCACGGTTGATTTCTCGTAATTAATTATTAACTTGATTGTAGAATCAGGACCTCATCGTCGGCCAAGCATGACTGGTCACGCGTGATCCAGTCGATTCGTGTCAATAGAGGCTTCTCGGACAATCTCTCTGTAATTGAACGCGTCACTAAGTCAAAGGAAAGAAACCCAAAACATCTGCGGTTCTGACTTGGAGTTCATTTTAAAGCAATTTATCTCTCCGTGAAACAAAAGATCTTAATACACTGTTGTATTTTAAAGGTAAAGTTGTCCTTGTGCCTATTTAATTAAACACTAATCTATGAAGATGTGTGGGGAAGTGGAGGTATAACTCTACATTTTATGACCTCGGCACTAGATTGAGATGAATGGGCAGCTTCATTGCCCGGCCGCTTTACCCCGGGGGAAAGAGTCCCCAGTGGACATTGACTAGGAGGCTGGGTTGGCCCAGGGTCGGTTCCGAAACTGTGGAGTAGAGAAAAGTCTCTTGCCCCTGTCTTGTAATACTCATAGACCTTCGCTATACCAAGTGATCTATCCTGGCTCCAGAAATAATTTAATGGAAATTGTGCCGATTTATTTGTAATTAATTTGTCTAATTTCTCTGCCTTTGTATCTACAGTTGGTAATTTAATATTTTCAGTTGTAGCGAACCGGTCTGCTTTACCTTAATCCCTTGAAGCACGAAATTTTCCTGAATAATATTTGAACATTCGGTTCAGAAAACATACTGATTGTCCATTACGAAAACCAGTCGGTTATGATATTCTGATGAAACTCGTGAAAAGAACCGTGGCCAAAAGACAAAGTCCTTCAGTGTAAAAGTAAATAGCTCGTGTACTAACCACTTTGTTTTAAATGGTTAAATTGTGGACTGGTCTTCAGTTGTTGGTATTCAAGGGACTGTGTTTTTACCTCAAGTTTTGAATGGGTTCAGTTGTTCATATCAAAGTGGCCGTGTTTTACCTCATGTTGTGAACCAATCTCACATTGCTAGTATCCAAATGGCCGCACTTCAGGTTGTGAATTAGTCCTCAGTTTGTATTCAAGGGACTGCGTTTTGTCCCAAGTTTTGAATGGCTTCAGTTGTTCATATCAAAGTGGCCGTGTTTTACCTCATGTTGTGAACCAATCTCACATTGCTAGTATCCAAATGGCCCGCACTTCAGGTTATGAACTAGTCCTCAGTTTGTATTCAAGGGACTGTGTTTTGTCCCAAGTTTTGAATGGCTTCAGTTCATATGAAAGTGGCCGTGTTTTACCTCATGTTGTGAACCATTCTCACATTGCTAGTATCCAAATGACCGCACTTCAGGTTGTGAACTAGTCCTCAGTTGGTATTCAAGGGACTGTGTTTTGTCCCAAGTTTTGAATGGCTTCAGTTCATATCAAAGTGGCCGTGTTTTACCTCATGTTGTGAACCAATCTCACATTGCCAGTATCCAAATGGCCGCGCTTCAGGTTGTGAACTAGTCCTCAGTTGTTGGTATTGGACAGTGTTTTGCCCCAAGTCTTGAATGGCTTATTTTATTTTTTTTTTATTTCTAGTGGGGTGGGACTAAGTCCCTTGTACTGCGGCCACTTCTGGCCTATTGTACCAGCCCCAGATGCTATGTGAGGGTGATTGTGGAACAATTGGTGGAATGAAAATTGGCAGGGGAAACCGAAGTACTCGGAGAAAACCTGCCCCAGCGCCACTTTGTTGACCACAAATCCCACTTGACTAGACCCGGGATCGAACCCGGGCCGCCGCGGTGGGAAGCCAGCGACTAATGGCTTGCGCTATGGCGCGGCCCATCTTTGAATGGCTTAAGTTGTACATATCAAAGTGGCCGTGATTTACCTCATATTCTGAACCAGTCTCACATTGCTAGTATCCAAATGGCCGTGCTTCGGGTTGTGAACTAGTCCTCAGTTGCTGGTATTCAAGGGACTGTTTTTCTCCAAGTTTTGAATGGCTTCAGTTGTTTATATCAAAGTGGCCGTGCTGTACCTCATGTTGTGAACCAGTGTTCAGATCGTTCAGATGTTAGTATCCAGGCTGCCGTGCAATACATCTACTGATCCTTCGCTCTCTTCGTGCCGTGTCGATGTTTGACCCCGCCTAAAGGAGGACGGAGGGGGAATCTAATCACCGGCTCGCTGATCGACATGTCTCACACCAGAGCAGTAGATTGGGGTCACACGAAGTTCACATAAACATGGCAGGCTCATCCTTTGTTGTCTGTTTTCAAATCAATACACATTCTTATTATGAGTAGAGGCATCGCAAAGAAACGGATAGTTAAAATGTTCTGCTGCGTTGAAACATGTTGGACAGTATGATTACGAAATTATGTTTCTTATGTGTGTATTAACGCCGGTCACGGTAGCCGAGCGGTCTAAGGCATGTACTGTCTTCGCTCGCTTGGAAACCGGGATCGTGGGTTCGAATCCCACTCAGGGCATGGATGTTTAGTTTGTGTGTGTGCGTTTTTCTGTGTCTGTGTACAGGTAGAGGCCTTGCGACGAGCTAATCACCCGCCCAAGGAGTCCTACCGAATGTGTAAGATCAAGAAAAACCGAAGTGAACGGAGAAGTTCATGGACGTAGGCCTAGGCCCACTGGGGCTGTAGTGCCAAGGAAAAAGAAATGTGTGTTTTAACAGGAGCTATGGACAAGTTAAAGTTAAAAAGTTGTCAGTGAGCTTAATTAGGTATCATATCATGAACAAATATGCTTGCGTAAAGGTATAGCTCCATGCATTTTTACCTTGGCACTATGTGAAGGTCAAGGTCTTCAGCTTCACGCCTCGGCCGATTTACCCCTTAGAAAGAGCCCTAGGTACCAATTGGACAAGGGGCTAGGTGAACCCCAGAGCAGGACTTGACTATACAAAATTACTTCGGTTCCTGGACGATAGGAAATAAAGACAACATGTTTTAAAGGAAGGTTTTTATAGATGACTAATTTTTGTAGGTATGTATGTTTTCTTTCCAGATATTACATGTCCCTTTTCTTAAATATATATGTGTTCTCATTTCACATATTTGTGACCAATTTATCTTAACCGTTTATGGACTGAATTTCTTCTAAATAACATAACATTCAGTCCGTACCTCACAGGAAACATTAGTCTCCGTTACAAAGCCCAACCGGTTAATGCTGTTTAAGGAAACAGTCGCTCGCATAACTACACTCGTGGGCAGAATGCAGTTTTAGCATTTTAAAGCAGGTGATACATATTGTCACGTGTATGAGTGACCATACACGGGGCTTGATATTGGTAATTACATTTAATGAATGCTTACATATCGCAGCTACAAGAAACTATGGCGCTGAAACTAATCCACACACTCTATAATTCACTACAGCACGCACTAAGTCTTTTCAGTCTGCTTTGTCTCCGCCAGTGGTTGCTTGGTAACGGCTTCCAACGGCGGACATTCCCCTTACTCTGGGTTCCCAAACTATCCCCTTGCCTCAGCTACCAGTTTCTAACAGCAACAGCTAACAAGACCCGAACTGCAGCAGTCGTGTAATTGGCTACTCACCAACTCATTTCACTCCACTGTACTCCACTCAACTTAAATCGTCCCAATAATTGTCCTGCTTATAACATCTAGGCACGGACCGCACAGAAAACACTGCTACTCTGTTGCTGCATCAATTGTTGCGCGCGCAGCCATCGGAACGGACCCCGCAAAAAAGAAACATCACTTTGCAGCCAATTTATTGGTGCATGTTAGGAATATGTTGCCTAGCAACGGGCGTTGTTTATAGAGTCATTACTTATCAAGGGGTCTGGATGCTGCTGTTTAGTAACCATTTGGCATTAAATGGTTAATCATACCATTTACGTTGCTGTATTGTAGTAACTACGAGTATTTATAAATACCTTTTCTCATCTTTATGAAGGGGTTATTTCTTAAGAAATGTGATAGTCATTGGGCTGGTCGATAACACTCCGCTTTAAGGAAGCCGGAGATTCGTTACGGTGCTCAGAATGAACTCGATCCTAACCCAGTTCCACTCCATGACCTACTTATTTAAGGTCCATTTTTATGGTTGTTTCCTGGGTTTCGGTTTTACCTAAGTAACGTTACTTTGTGGTGAAAAGTAGGGGGGAGGTAGGTAAAGCTATCCCTGTAACAGGCCGTGGAGGTCCATAGGGTTGTGAGACGTCGAGGCTCCCACATTTTCTAGACAATCGGCTCACAGATGGCGGTGAGGTTGTCATTCTTTCGCGTCGACCGCCCTTTATCCCCCAGGAAGATTCCTGGTACTCATTTCTGTTAGAGGCTGAGTCGACCCCAGGGCCATGATGCGGCTGGAAGGATTAGGTCAATTGAAAAATCTATCGATCTCATCGGGAATCGAACCCGCTACCTTCCGACTTGTAGAATAGTACGTACCTCTGCCAACTACGCTACCGCGTGCTCATGTTGCTTTGAGGTAATTAAATAATTTTATAATTCTTAGGACCTGGATTATCTTAATTTTACCCAGTTAATTTGCATTTACAATTGATATACCTTGATCAGCCGCTAACGGTGGCCGCGCGGTCTAAGGAATTAACTATCTTCGCTTGTTCGAACGCTGGGATCGTGGGTTCGAATCCCACTCGAGACGTGGATGTCTGTGTGCGTTTATTCTGTGATTGTGTTGTCCTGTGTGTAGGTAGAGACCTTGCGACGGGCTGATCCCTCGTCCAAGGAGCCCTACCGGCTGTGTAAAAAAATATTACGAAACTGAAGAAGAGGCCAGGGCCCAACAAAGGGCCGTACAGCCATCGATGAATGAATAAATACCGGGGCGAGAACCAGTTCTGTTCTGCTGTACTGTCTGTTATTGTCTGGGATATAGGAACAGTCAGTATCCATTGGGTACGGCAGGCTCCTTCCCTGGGGGTTAAGCGGGTCTGACGTGAAGCTGACGTTAAAATTTGTGGAGCTACACTTCCATTCTCCAGTGGGTCGTAATGACGTTGTGCTTAATTAATTAAATGGAGAGACAGTATGTCTATTATGATTCTTAATAAGCAAGAATAGAAGGCTGTTGCTAGGGAACGGCCCTCTAAACACGTTCCCTTGGCAACGGATGGCACAAGAGAATGAACGGTGTTGTCTGCGCCTACCATGGCGAGGAGTTATAAAGAAAACAAATGGAGCAACGGAGTCAGTTCTATACGGGAGCCTGTGAAGAAAGGGATCAGTTGGAAAGGAGCCGCCATTCGGAGGGGACTTGAGAGCGAAAGCTGAAGAATCTCCACTGCTGGAAGCCGTTACCAAGGAACGGCAGGCTGAGAAAGGCTTAGTAGATGCTGTGATGATTTGTGAATTGTAGATATTAGCGATGACGCTGTAATTGCTTGTAGTTCTGAGTCTTGCGATAACGTGGTCAATAAATCCAATATCCAATCCAAAACGTCGTCGAGAATCACACATACACGTGACAGTATTTACGTGTTTCTCATAATTTTAACGATAAACAAGGATTATTTCCCTATGCAGCTGTAACCGGTTTGTCTTTGTAACAAAGATCCAGTGTGTTTTCTGTGAGAGAGGAACTGAACTATTAAAGTTTATTCAAATGAATTTCGTGCTTAAAATGACTAAGTCACAAATCCAGCTATGAAATTTGGAAGCAATCCTTCCTAAATTATGCGTGAGCTGAAGGCTTCAACCCTGTCTGTATGATATTGATACGTGGGCAGGTGGTGATCCGCTGGCGTCAAACCGACCCCTGGGTCCATCAATCAAGCCCCTGATCAATATTAACATCCCCATCAAAACAAGCTTGCAACGGAAACAATATGAAAGCTGTAATCCGAGTGTACTGGCCGCCTAAGAACCTATCCGAAGGCATGCTGAGAGGGCAACACGGAGGAGTTCGGACTCTTTCATTAATGAACACAATGTTCTCTGGGGCAGTGTTTGTTAAAGTGTGGGTCGAGACTCCCTGTCGGCTCGAACACACATTACACTGGTTCGCCAGGATTGTGGATACGATCTCCCGGTCTCTCGAGCGAATGAAGCTACCGAATCAACGAAAAATAATAAAAGTAGAAGTTCTAGGAAGAACTTTCAGTCGAGTAAATTGTTGCTGGTCCTCGCCCGCGCAGCCATTCATGTTTCCGGGTCCCGCGGGACTCATTACCATATAGGACTGGTTCACGGCTCTGGGAGTCTTGCGACCCGACCAATTTACTTTCCATTGATACGGCACGGACCGCATAGAAGATGACGCGTACAACAATTTTTCTATCGTTGCATGTGTATTAGTTTTCCACGGGAACGTCTTTACCGAGCTGTTACCTAGCAACGGTATGGAGGATATACATGAGGGCACACAGAGTTCCACTACTCCGGCTTTCAAGAAATAGGGGTTGGGAGATCCATAGACACAGACAACAATAGTAACTATAGTAACTACAGACAGCAAGGTTATATCATAAGCCTTTTTATTTTTTCAAAATTATGATAAAATTAATGAAGATGAAATGGAAGGGAGCATGTAGCACGCATAAGAGAAGAGACATGCGTACATTGATTCGGTAAGAAAATAATGAAAGAGACCACTTGTAAGATCTAGGCGTAGATGGGAGGATAATGTTTATTTGGATCTTAAACAGGATGGTAGGGTGTGGACTTGATTCATCTGGCACAGAGCTGGGACCATTGGCGGTCGGGGTTCAAACCAGCAGCTCCTGAACACAAGGCAGAAGTATAGCCGCTTGGGCCAACTTATTCGATTTCAGGCTTCAACTGGTCAAATTAATAACAAGAGGTTCTATGAAGAACTAATCACCTACATTCGTTAATACGACACGGACCGCATAGGAAACGAAGCGTCTAACAATTCTTCGTTGCCGCGGGAATGTGTTTACTGAGCCGTTGCCTAGCAACGATAGGGCGGGATACACATACAGACATACAGCAAGATGATCTCTTAAGCCTGCTATTTTAATGCAGGCTAATAAACACTAAATACATGGAGATCTCTTCAAGATTATTAAAATTATTAGAAGAGACAATTCCGATAAAACACACCACGGACATGAATGCAGTGAACGGTTCATGGATGTAGTCTTTCAACCCGAAAATTTCAACAACGTCTGTATAACTGAGCAGAGACCCCCCTCTACATAGGCAGCATACCAAAAAAAAGTAACGTGTTCTCTTTTTCTTTTGCGCACGCTCGTAATTGTCGGCAATCGCTACCTGGTCAAAGAGACTGACTTACAGCTGTAGGTCACGGCCCTCATCAATACTCACGTGACCAAGGCACTGTAATTATCACAGCATCTCCGGCTGCGTCTTTCTAAACATACACTGAGGGGCAGCCGGAGAGCACAAATTGCTGCTAAGTAGCTGTAGTAATGACAGCCTACAAGGATAGCCGTTCTCTTGTTCGAGGTTTGAACACGGTACCTTCTACAGCAGGACTTCCATTCGACCGGCAGCATTCAGTATAATTCACAAAAATTTTAATTTTGATTAGTCATTTCCCATGCAGATGTAATGAAGCAACATGGCCGCTACGTAAAATGATATAGATGTAATTATTTGTCCATGAATATCGTTCTAAGTGCTGAAAGGGTTCGCATTGTAGCTACATCACGTTTATGCAACATCATTCTTCTAAGTGATAATAATTTACTTGACTTGAAGTAAAAAGATTATTGCTTCTCGTCGACTATTTCGCGGAACGATGTTGAAAAAAAGAAACATGAAGGTCGATGTCCTGATGCAACTGTAGTGACACCTGTGTAACAACCTTGGAACTAGCCACAAACACTTACTAATCTTCGCTCTACTTTCACCGATTAGCTTATACAGCATGATTTACATGATACGCTATATTCATCACGTATCGGCTCGTTGGTCTAGGGGTATGATTCTCGCTTAGGGTGCGAGAGGTCCCGGGTTCAAATCCCGGACGAGCCCTGTTTTTATTTTTTTCATATATCGAATTAATTTAAATACCTGTCTTTTATATGTGGAGTTATTTGACATCTTTCTAACTCGTCAGTTTCTCGGTGCCGTTTTGAACAAAATATTAAAACATTTGCTCTGAAAGCTTAGTATAGCGAGAACATTGAGACTGTCTTAAAGCCCGCAGGAGCATAAGAGTGACTTCTATTCTCAGCGACACTGCACGTCGAGGTCACGCCTCCATCTTCAAGGTATAAAATATCCGCGAACGAGGAACCAGCGTCAGCAGGTGGCTACAGATATCATGACATAATACTTAATTAATTAAGTGCATTTTGATAACAAAAGTAGTGGGTCAGGAACGGGGTCCACTCAGCCTCGTGAGGATAATTGAGGAGCTGTTTCAAGGAAATAGCGGCTCTGGACCAGAAAACCGAAATTAACGGCCGTGAGGATTCGTTGCGCTGACCACGTGACACCCTCTATCCGCTAAAGTTGGCACTAACTTCACCGACAAGCGGCGGTCGCTCCGTCGGTATAGTTCGCTTGCGGACTACAGGCCACGGAGTTTGCTGTTTCATAACAATCGAGTAATACTACTTTAGGGAAATAATGGCTAGTTATTCTGAGAGTCGTGTAAAACGCAAACATTATCTCTTAGGTAAAATGGAGAATATTAATTTTAATGCTGGTGGTACATACAGTAACCACTGTAATATAAATGGTAATAATGATTTCTGTACGCCATTACAGACACTGTGCTTTTAATGTGTGTTGGAAAAAAATCACGTCTTCATTTCACGAACTTGTTCATAGTAATCGTAAATAGTTTAGGTTAAGTGTTTTTCGTCCGTTTTTATTAGCTCCACGCAGCCAGTTCCTTGTTTATAAAGCAGCACACAGTATCGGCAGGTACAGAAATGAAGAGCGCTTTAACGCGTTCTCGTTTGTACTGCTGAACGTCACTTGTTTTTAGCACCCGCGTCTTCGATAAAGGAGACTATGTTATGAACAGACACACGCACATATCCACACAAAAACATGTTTAATAGCTGCTTTCATTTCTGTCTGCGCCAGTGTACAAGTTTGGCTTTTATAATATACTGCGCTCTACAACCTGCTCAGTAATTAAATGCCTAGTGGAAATACAGTAAAATTGTATCCAGTACGAAATTAAGAGCAGATTAAATTTGTCGATTGCTTTCAACTTTCAGTTCAGACTCTTTTCCTTTGCGTGTGTTATTTATTTTATGTATTTATTTATTTATTTATTGGTGGAATATACGTTGAGAATTCAGCGGGAAATCATCGTCCCTTATAGCCGAATATTTTATATTATTAACTTTCTCTATTTTTTCACGTATTTCAAAGTCCAGTCGAATAATGGTTCGATATCACCCTTTAACCATATCTCCCATAAATGACACACACAAATAGTCGACCCTAAACAGTTTCCCTTATACATTATACTACACTTCGCATATCCATAACAAATAGCTTGATTATTCACAGAATTGACACGATACTAACTAATTTATTAATTTCAATTCACCTTGAGAAGCCAATACTTCAGCAGACATTCAGAAATTTCCCAGTATTTCATTGAGCCTGAAGGTTCATTACAGTGTCTGCAAAAGCCGGTTACTGGACTATGTCCTGAACCAGACGAATCCAGTCCATACCACGCAATTCTATATTTCTAAGGTCAATTTTAGTATTATCCTCTTATCTACATGTAGGTCTTCCTAGTAGTCTTTTTCCTTCTGGCTTTCCCACCATAACCTTGTATGCACTCCACGTGCTACATGCCATACTCATCTCATTCTCCTTGACTTGATCATTCTAATTATACTTGGAGAAGAGTACAAATTATGAAGCTCCTCATTATGAAGTTTTCTCCAGCCCCTATTATTTCATCCCTCTAGGGTCCAGATATTCTCAGCACCCTGTTCTCAAAAACCTTCAGTCTACGTTCCTCCCTTAATGTCAGAGACCAAGTTTCACACCGTTACAAAACTGCTATTGGTTGCCGAATATCCGAGCAACAGTGAAATCCTTCTGACCAGTAAAGAAGGTTCCTACAAAACCAACATATCCGTCGAGGCCTCAGGTGCGGGTACCGTTACTTCCCTGAAGATACCGCCTATGGAGTTTTATTTGGGGAAATGCTGTCCATAGATCAGTTAAATTGAATCAAATTTATAGCGATCGTTTTGAGCAAATTCATCATTTTATATTTCGGGGCCTAGCTGAAAGCCCCTATTTTTGGAGCTGGAATGTTCATATTTATCGGGCAGCAGCCTGTCATGAGTAGTCTCTTGAATACCATTTATAAATAAAATCTTGGCAGACATACGGATAGACAGAGAGAGAGAGAGAGGACACACGGGAATCCAATTCTTAGTATTCAGATGGACTCAAAATGTATGAATCCGTCAAAATCTCTTAATTTCTTTTTCACCAACACAATACACTTTTATATACAGAGTGAGACATTTCGGTGGAAACATTCTTCTTTGTCACTAGTTCTTCGGGATGCGAGAAAAATTTTCGGACAAAAATTGCACCGTTTCAAAGGGAGGAACTTTCATCTGGAACATTTTATCGTATCTATAAAAACTACTGAGAAAATCGAGTAGTTCCAGTTAAGGGCCTCACCCTGTAATCACATATATTAGAACGTGTAACTATAATGCTGATGTAGCAGATGGTTAGACAATCCCGCCCCCTAAATACACACGCATAGAACATGCTGATAGTGCCCAACCGAAGAAATTATATGTCTTTGGAGCCTAAAGATTCATTAGTCGTTATGTTTAATTGAAATTCAAGCCATGAAGATGTATGGGGAAGTGGAGATCTATCTCCAGCTTTCCTGACTGCTTTTTTATCCAGAGGAACGTGCCCCATCGGGTAGGAGGCCGGGTGGGCCCAAGAGACGGTCTTGACGCTGTGGAGAAGTGTAAACTCTTCCCTGCCGGGTTTCGAACCCCGATTCTCGTTTGTGCGGCCCGTAGCCTACTTTCTATACAGACGCAGATTCTGAAGTAATCAACTGCACGTAAAGTTCTTAGGTCTTATATAAAAAAAGACTAAGGCTTCCGCTTGTTGCTCTGGCCTACCCTTCACATGTGTCTGCTATCCGTGTTAGGAAGTGCTTTCTAATAGAAGCAGAGCACTAGAAACGCAGGAAAAAGAAATGCAGCTGTAATTTCCAGAGGTTCTCAAGTTAGGTATTTTTTACGAATTTGGGAATGACGCAGCATCCGGTGTGAACAAGTTTAATATCAACTCAATATTTGTACGACTTTTACATGTTTGCTGTATCTACAACAGTTGTAAAACAAATTCCTTTTTATTGCCGAGTCTATGGAGATGACCTCGGATGGCCGAAATATATAAGGCCATATAAATATTGAATTGTTTATGTTGAACTTGTTTACACTGGATTGATTTACATTCCAAAGTTGATACAGGTGTGAAAGGCAAAGATAGAAAAAGAGGCAAAGCTGCCCCTGTAACATCCCGTGAAGGCCCATGGGGTTGTGAGACGTCGAGGCTCCCACATTTTCTAGACAATCGGCTCACAGATGGCGGTGAGGTTGTCAGTCTTACACCCGTTACCCCCAGGAAGATTTCTGGTACTCATTTCTGTTAGTGGCTGAGTCGAACCCAGGGCCATAATGCGGCTGGAAGGATTAGGTAAATTGAAGGAAAAAACAACAATGACCTCATCGGGAATCGAGCCCGCGATCTTCCGGCTTATAGTGCCTCAGCCAACTACACTGCCGTGTGCCCCCGAAGAGTATAGTATCTTTTGAGATGTGACTCCGTCTAGTCTGGCAGAAATTTGCCAACATTTCAGAGGAAGATACTGCATAGATCTTCGCTGGGAACCATGAGGCGAGCGAGACATCAGCAGCAGACGAAGCCCTCGCTGGTGGTTGCTTGCTTGGCTTGCTCTTTGACCATGAAATTGTAGATGGTGTTTCTTCCGAAACGTCGATAAAATACAAGACTGCACAGCGTGACATCACGGAATAATAATACTCTTCAAATCCTAACTTCGTCAAAAATACAAAACTTAGGAGTCACTGCAATGTGAACCTCAAATCCAAGAAGTGGGTTTTCAAGGGTTCTGACGATAGTAACACTGCGGACTGCTGGGTTTTTGGACTTTGTCCATCGTCCGGCATTGTAAAGGATAAAATATTTCGAAAACTGGATCTGTTTCCGTTCTCAGGTGAGGATTTGGGGGACACCTACTCAGTGATTGGGATCACCTCTTTCAAACGGACCCAACAGAGTAGGTGTCTCCCACCTGTTCACCTGAAGACGGAAACAGATTCAGTTTCCGAAACATCGTGTTCTTTAGAATACCACTTATAGGATAGTGGTCCGTAAGTTTGAAAGCTTGACAGATAGCAGTAAAATTCAACCATGAGATATTATTTTAACTGAACTGGTGACCAGACATGTTTCGACATATAAATATCATCCTCAAGAGTATAAGAGCCGGGATAGCGTAGTCGGTATGACGACTGGCTACGTGCTGGACGACAGAGAGATCGGAGTTCGAGTATCGGTAAGCCCAGTAATTTTCGCTTCTCTATATCGTCCATACCGACTCTAGGCCCACCCAGCTTCCTGAAAAGGGAACCGGGGGCTGTTTCCCCGGGAGTAAAGCGGCCGGGTCGTGATGCTGACAACACACCTCCATCTAGTGCCAAGGTCAAGAAAATGTGAATCTGTACATCCACTCCCCCATACGTCTTCGAGGCGTAATGCTTAATTAGTTAAGTACAGGGACAGCTTTACCTTTACTTCAGCAACATTCCTTCAGGTACAACTCTCTCAGTGTTATTTCACAATATTTGAAGAAGAACTTACTATAAAATTATCCTAATCATTAACGTGACACAAACTTATAACACAAATAAAAAAAAGGCTTTTCATGCCTCTCAGAGACCTTGATAATCCAAATTCCTATACAAATGTACAGAGATGGCGGCATGGTCAAAGGAAGCGTCAAATAAACAGGCGGGTCCTTCATTGTGAGTAAAAGGGCCATGTCCCTTCTGTACAGGACCCAACTGTTGGGTTATGTGCCGGGATAACTCAGTCGGAACACCGAAGGGCCTGGACGGAGTTCGATTCCCGGGGGCGACAAAGATTTCTGTCTTCTGCACAGTCTCACTACCGGCTTGGGGTCCACTTTCCTCTGGAGGTAAAACGGTCGGGGCGTGAAGCTGACCGCTCCACTCCCCCAAGTGTCTTCATGGCGACGTGCTTCTATTACGCACAGGGACAACTTTATGTTAGTACGTGATGTTGACTCTAGTCATGTTGGAAATGAACCGTCACGGTACGTTTGAACTTCATTTCTTTATTTCCTTGAAACTCGCCAACTGCTGGAACATGATGGATGTAATAATTCCAGGATGTGCATTCTTCTGGACGGCCTTTCAGGAGGCGAGGAGCAATTCCTGCGTCAATAATGAAACTGATTATCTCGTTATAGCGGAACCAGAAATCATTTCGTCCTTCTGATTTCATTGTACTTCCTTTTGAAGAAGACTTCACCGTAGCTGAAGGCTATTTATTTTCTTCTGGGAATGATGCCCAAGCTCCAGGATGGTCCAGCAATATTATAGACAGCTGCTAGTCCATATGTGAACAAGACTAACCAAAAAAAATACCCACTTAAAGGAACGCTTGACGCAGGCAAAAGCAAGTTAATCACACACGAGTTGGGACTGGCCGTGTCGAGTTGAAGTAATGTCTGTTACACTCAGAAAGGAGAGTTCAGTGTCCCTAAGCAGTATTACCGAGTGGGCTGTCGTAGCCGCAACACTAGAATCTTATTCGGAACGAACACCGACTGTCCTCACTTAGATATTTCCTGTTTTTCCTCAGTCTCTCCAGGCAAATCCCCGGGATAGTAACTGGATTATACCACAACCGCTTTCTTCCAATGCTTCCCGGTTTATTTAGGTACAGTCCTACCATTAGACGTTATACGAGGACACGCGGTAGTGTAGTTGGGCGAGGCACTGTGTTACAAGCCGGAAGTTCGCGGCTTCGTTTCCCAATGAGGTGATTGGATTTTTTCGGCTGACCTAATCCTTCCAGCCGGTCACGGTAGCCGAGCGGTCTAAGGCATGTACTGTCTTCGCTCGCTCGGAAGCCGGGATCGTGGTTTCTAATCCCACTCAGAGGTGTTTGGTACGTTTACATGTTTATTCTATGTTTGTGTTGTATATTTAGGTAGAGGTCTTGCGACGAGGTGATCACCCATCCAAGGAGTGCTACCGTCTGTAAAATGATTGTGGAAACTGAAAATCCAGAGGCCAGGGCCCAAGGGGGCTGTAGAGCAGTGGAGACATATCCTTCCAGCCGCACTATGGCCCTGGGGTTCACTCAGCCTCTGACATAAATAAGCACCAGGAATCTTTCTTGGGAGTAAAGGGCTGCCGGCGCGCATTTCTGACAACCTCATCGCCATCTGTGAGTCGATTGTCTAGAAAATGTGGGAGCCCCGACGTCTCACAACCCTATGGGCCTCCACGGCTTCTTACAGACACAGCTTTATCTTTTTTAACTGAAGAGCAAAGAGTGGAGTAGAATGAGACTGTACATCAGCTTTTATAGATTTCAAGAAAATTTAATTTTTATTTAAGAGGGAAGTAAAGGTGAAGCCCCTGTGCATAACTAATTAAGCACCACGTCATGAAGGCGTATGTGGGAGTGGTTATGTATAGCTCCATCATTCAAGACTTCGGCATTAGTTGGATATGAATGGTCAGTTTCACGCACCGGTCACCTTACCCCCGGGAAAGAGCCCCCTGTACCCATTGGTTAGGAGGCACTGTGGGCCCCAGAGCCGGTCTGGACCACGTGGAGAAGAGAAATTCTTGACCGACCCCTCGGTCGTCCAGCCCGTAGCCAGTCGCTATACCGACTACGCTATCCCGGCTCCCAATAGACAATATGGGAGCCTCGACGACTCACAACCCTATGGATATTCACGGCCTGTCACAGGGATAGCTTCATCTTTAATAAAACAGAAAGAGGTCAGGAAAGTCGATCGTGGCAGTTGATTAAAGGTAAGGTACTATAACCGCCCACAAGCCTAAATGGTATTTCATCAAGTTATTCTCAATAATATTATAACAATTACGCAGAGTGTGACATAGCTCACCTCTTGCACACGCGAAGCTGCCTATTTCCCAGATGGACCACACACACACACACAAACTCCAGATGGCCCCCCGGTGATTTAGTTAAGCATTTCTTGGAATTTTGGTTCCAGAGTCGCTCGGCGACTAACTTTGGAAATTTGACTCTTGACAGTTTCTGCTAGTCTTAAGTCACACGAAGGCGTGCCAGGAGGGGACGCTATGGCCAGCATACATCATTACCTTTCAAAAGTTACGTTAGGTCATTAAAGAAAAAAAATGCCTCTAGAGTAAAAATGATTGGAAGTAGCGGATTCAAAGTCAACTCCCTTATTTCAAATCTGACCAATCCCCAAAAGTCGAGGGTGTGACTTGGGAACTTCGCGAAAACTGGAAAGGCTCACATCTCTTCAGAGAAATAGTCTTCAGACAGTCTTCGAGTAGACAGAGTCTTCAAAAACTCATCAAACAGGCATCAAATAGTCTTCAAATACTCTTCAAACAAACAAACAAAAAAGTGATGGTCTAGCTAGGAACAGTTGTTAGTGTTTGGTAGTTCACCTTTGAAAGAAGTGCCAGCACCTGGTGAATTGTGTATGTGAACTGTGTTTTGTTTTACACTTTCTTCACAAAGAATAAATTATACTCACATGCAAAGTGCAAGTGTATCATTAGACGCTTCTGCCTCCCTGTCTGAGCGAGGCCAGTATAAAAGATCCTGAGATAGTCTCATCTCTACCTTCTGAGGAAAGAAAATTCACCTGTGTTCCTTTGGCAAAGAGCATCAGCAACAGCCGCTGCAGGCGGAAGCCAGGTGAAGGAACAGGAAGGTAAAGGGGGACGGCGACAACAAGAAGGTGACACCCAACGTAAAGGGCACTATACAGAGAGAGCGGTTACAGTACACACAAAGTTTTTCGATACTTAATTAATTCAGCACCCCGCCATCCACATTTTCTTGTCTTCAGCATTAGACGGAGGTGAGTGGTCAGGTTCACGCCCCTTCCGTTTTATTCCCGGGGAAAGAGTCACCACTTCCTTTGGTATAAGAGGCTGCGTGGGCCCCAGAGCTGGTCTGCAGGCTTTGAAGAAATCTATTGCACTTGCTCGGAATTGAACCCCAACTCCTCGGCCTTCCAGCCTGTAGTCGTCGATATACGCAGTCAGGTTTCCAGGACCTTTTGCCTGGAGGGATAGAAAACATGGAAAACTTCCGCAAAGATAGCCAGTTTCTGGTTGGGAAGTTTCACTCTGGAACCTCACTAAATAGGATTCGGGATGCTGCGTGATCTTACCGGCTGGTTCCTTGCCTGTTGCGCAGTCCGTCAGACGCGCAACCTGTGACGTGGAGCCACCACCACCGCTGCTGCTGCTTTATATTCAAATATTGAAAATCTCTGCAGGACGTGCATTTACATATCTACCCTCGTCACCCTGCACAGTGGCCCTGACCCTCCTAATCAATCAGACTTCCAAAGAGGTACGAGCCCTCACGTGACGGACAGTAGCGTATATTCGTTAGCCAGAAAATTGTGCTTGAAAACGAAGTCTGTTAACTTTCAAATTCAAATCAGGGGTAGCGAAGTGAGACAGCAGCAGGTTTAGTCTTTCCTTCTGCCTCATTCGCTAAGCCCATTTCCCCCACCATTCCTTCCTTCCTTCCCTTATTCGTCTCTCTTTTCTTCATCCTGTTCGCCAAGACATGTAAATAAATGGAAATTAATATCTTTCAGTTTTGGGTTGATGACTGGGCGGCAGGTGTTCGATTCCCGGCAGGGCAAGAGACTTTTCTCTACTCCACAGAGTCCAGACAGGTTTGGGGGGGCCCACCCAGCCTCATATTTAATGGGTTCCGGGGGCTCTTTCCCAGGGGGTTAAGCGGTAGAGGCACGAAGCCGACCGCTCACCTCCATCTAGTGTCCAGTTCAAGAATGGTGGAGCTATACCTCCACTCTCCCATATGTCATCATGACTTGGTGCTTAATTAGTTAAGTACGGACAACTCTACCTTTACATTATCTCTGTGGCTCTACAGCCCTTCGTTGGGCCTTGGCCGCTTTTCGGTTTCTTAATCCTATACATAGTTGGTAGGACTTCTTGGAAGGGGGATCAGCTCGTCACAACCCGCTGCCTACTCAGGACAGCACAAATACAGAATAAACGCACACAGACATTCATGCCTCTAGTGAGATCCGAAACCACGATCCCAGTGTTCGAGCGGGCGAAGGCAGTTCATGCCTTACCTTAGACCGTGTGTCCACTGTGATTGGCTTTCCAGTACTTATATATATATATAAACTAAAAGTAAGTAAAGATATCCCTGTAACAGGTCATGAAGGGCCATAGGGTTGTGAGACGTTGAGGCTCCCACATTATCTAGACAGTAGGCTCAAAGATGTCTCGTGGCGACGCTGGTGAGTGTGATATTGTAGTATCATCATTTGTATAGATCGCCGTGTACTGTGAAATTAACAATGTAATAATCATGACTTCTCGTCGGCTTTATCCTGAGGATAGAGGCCCCATAACAACTGGATAGGATGTTAGGGTAGGCCTCAAAAGCAGTTTGCTTGCCTCGGACTAGAGAAAAATCCACTCCTCCTTCCGAGAATCGAACCCTGATATCTCGACAGTCCAACTCGTAGCCTAGTCACTGAAAAGACTGAACTATAAAATGTTATTTCCCAGTCAGGATTCAAAATGGTGGCAACCTGTGTCCGAAGTGGCTGTCTCCCGGATATGACTTGGAAATCATAGCCATTGCACCACAATTTCTGTGTCACTGAACTTAACAGCAACTGAATTATGTATTAGTGCTTGGACATATGTGGCTTTTCCAGGAAGATACAAACTCATTCATTTATTTATGTCATTCTTCTCCTGAATTCATTAGGACATTGCGGCTGACATTTCCATAGGGTCTCGGTGCTATTGACTGGCTGTCATGAATAAGTGAGGTGCTTGGTGGAACGGCAACCCACATTAATATTACTCTGACTTACATTTCAGAAGCCAAACCCCCCTCATGATGTCTCGCAATGTGCACTTCGAAATGATTCGACTTACTCCGGCGCATATCGAAATCAGTAGCCATGCTGTTGTAACTGTTTTTGAACTCTGCAGCCCTGATGTTCTATGCTACTTTCTCGTATGGGCAGTTCATATCTGAAGCAGATTCTACGCAATATGTGTACACACAAACCACTCAACAACGTAACTAGCCGAACAGCGTGGAGAAACCTACACGGAGATGGAGCATACATAACAACACTATGTGCCGGTCACGGTAGCCGAGCGGTCTAAGGCATGCACTGTCTTCGCTCGCTTGGAAACCGGGATCGTGGGTTCGAATCCCACTCAGGGCATGGATGTTTGTGTGCGTTTTTCTGTGTTTGTGTACAGGTAGAGTCCTTGCGACGAGCTGATCACTTGCCCAAGGAGGCCTACCGAATGTGTAAGATATAGAAATACCGAATTGAACGGAGAAGTTCATGGAGGTAGGCCTAGGCCCACTGGGGCTGTAGTGCCAAGGGGGAAAAAGAAACTACATCAGCATCCCTCCGAAGTGCACAAAGAACACGCATGATACCCACACAGCAACGGGAACGCTGCGCGGATAGATACAAAAAGAGAAATACTCAAGCAAATACGTTTTAAACTAATGGACGACGACCACAGTGGGAAAACATAAAGATGTTAATTAATTTAACTCAAGGTTAGTTTATTTTAATTAGGAAATATCGAGTTCACACAAGATGCATGATTTTGACATACAGTGGAACAATTTCAGGAAGACAAGACCTGATGATCGGAAATATGTGTACAAACGATTCTAAGGGAGCTGGGATAACGCAGTCGGTATAGCGACTGGCTACGGGCTGGAACACTGAGGGGTCGGAGTTTGAGTCCCGGTAGGGTCAAGAATTTTTTCTTCACGTTGTCCAGACGGGCTCTGGGGCCCACCCAGCCTCCTATGCAATGCGTACCGGGGACTCTTTCCCCGGAACTAAAGCGGCCGGGGAGTGAAGCTGACCACTCACCTCCAACTAGTGCCGAGGTCAAAAAATGTGGATCTATACATCCACTCCCCCATACGCCTTCATGGATAACTTTACCTTTTAACTTGTTTATTTTTACAAACGATTCTAAAGTGTTCTGACAGTGTGTAACACTCGGGATTACTGAGTTTTGGACTTTATCCATAGTCCTGTACTATATAGAACAAAGTTTCGGAGGGGCTATCTGATTCAGCCCTCGGGGAAAAGATGGGAGACATGCATTGTTCGGTCCATTAGAAAAAACTTGGTCCGGTGTTTGAGGTTAGATCTTTCCAAGATAGAGCTATTCACTGTACAGTTCCAGAACTGTTGATAAGAAAGAGATATTACGTACTGTTTCTAATACCGGTATTTATTGTTCAAGTGACAAAGGTGATAGAGTTTACCTAGTATAATACGTTTTCGAAAAATCCACCGTCAACATCAATGCACTTTGGAACTCGTGTGATGACATGGCGTGTTGCTCGTCTGCACACTGCACAGTGAAATAGCTCTATCTCGGTGCAACTCGTGTAAGGACATGGCGTCTTGCTCGTCTGCACAGTGTACAGTACGGTGAAACAGTTCTATCTCGGAAACCGTTTGGAATAGGGCACATGTACATGTACACTTTTTTGCTTTGAATGACCGGTACTATGACCACCCAGAATATTGACCTTTCCTCCTGGGACACTCTGTATAGTATGCAAGAGATGTGGTCTACATGGACAGAGAAAATGTTTCAAATTTCGAATTGCTTAGACAATTGTTCAGGAAGTGCAGCTGGATTTTGGTAAAGAACGTGACTACGTTACTTCTTTCAGTCCCAGCACGACCAGTTTTTGGGGCACATTCGCAACAAAAAGTTGCGAGAATGCGCTTAATTTGATTCTCCACGTCTGTCTGGCCGCCCGTCGCCCGCAACAACTCAGTATATGAATTGATTTTCATGGACTTCGATATTTTGTAGTTGTATTGAATTTTATAGACACATTCAGGTACTTGTTAAGATCGGACTGAAGCGACGGGCACTTCGCTTAGAATCCTACCTGCGCAAATCACGAGCGTGACTGGGTAAATATTTGTCGAGCGCAAAATGTTCCGAACAGAAGCTGTAGAGAAAACCGGAACACGGTTTCAGCAGTCAGTACACGTTCTCTATAAATCTTACAGTTTCGGAAATCATTAAACAAAATGGAGAGCCGTCTTCAGAATTTTTACGTTATGTTTACTCTACCAACTCATTTCGGTATACGCCTTAACGATTCATACGCAATGAAGACAATCGGTGTTAACTTAAAGGTGGAAAAGGTAAAGCTATCCCTTTAACAGGCAGTGGAGGCCCATAGGGTTGTGAGACGTCGAAAACACTTCATGTTACTGTCTACTGGCCGTTGCCTAGTAACGGCCGTTGTGTAGTATTTTCGCGGTAGTTGCCTACTAACGGCTCTACATAACGGCCTCCATAGTGTAGGGGTAATGTTCCCACCACATGACTCAAGGTACGCGGGTTCAAACCCGGCGGAGGTCGTGGAATGTTTAAGGGCGGAAAAATTCAGGAAAG